>NW_006264107.1:160901-162423 GCF_000469605.1 Apis dorsata
ACAATGCTTTAAGTTTGCTTGAAGGCATTAGGTACACTGTTTCAAGAGAAAACTTCTTCACTTTTCAAGAAAACTTTTTTTTACCACTAGATCCATAAAAATAGACGGTTGTTTTGTTAAAAAGACAAGGAAAAGTGTTAGCATTTGCAAACTAGACGTTTCAGCAAACTTTCTTTACAAGTATGATTTATTCTGTTCAATTATGATGCTTGTGTTCTGAACTATGTTAAATTTACATTTTACATTTACATTTATTATATAATGTAAAATGTAAAATATATATATGCTTAAATAAATTTATATATATAGAAAAACTATATTTGTATATTTAAGATAATTTTATTAAAATTTGTAATTTTATTGATGATAATGAAAATATATTAAACTTTGTGTTATTATTTATTATTTATTTGATGCTAGTTTTGAATAGATTGATTTAAATTTTAGTTCTTTTAAACTTTTAATTAAAGTTTTTTTAACAAAAAAGGTTTTTAAACACTGTTTGTAAAATATTACAATTTTTTAAAAAATTAGCTAGTTATTTTAATAAAATTTTATTGAAAAATTGGGAAATTATTCAAATTATAAATAATATAATGTAAAATGTAAATTTTAATATTAATTAAATCATGCATTTTAAATTATAATAATATTTCTATACTATATATTTCTATAATAATAATAATAATTCTAATAATATTTCTATACTATAAGTATATTTAAAAACGTAAATAATTTTTACGTTTGTTGTTATATTATTCTTAGAATTTAAAAAAAAATAAAATTATAATTTTCCAATTTTTCTCAATTTTAAGTATTTCATTATAATTTTTTTTTTAATTTTATTAAAATTATTCAGAAATCGGCGATAAGATGCTGGCATAATTTTAGTTAGTTATTTGGATAACAAGTTGAAGGATATGATAATTCGACTTATAATTAAGGGATTTAAAAGCTTTTTTTTTTAATAACAGCAATAATTTTTTCTTTAAATAACAGTTTTTCTTAATTTTAATTTTCGAGATATTAATAAAAATTATAACTATTATTGAATTTTGTCTATGAATATGCAATCTTTTTTCTATAAATTTTATAAATCTAATAATTATTTTATCTAAAATATTCCTATAATGAATAATCTAATATAATTTATAATTAATATTTATTCACAAACAAATTATTATATTCTATAAATTTTCTGAAATGTAAAAATATAAAACAACTAAAATTTAACTAAAATTATAAGAACTGAATTCATGACACTAACTTTATACTATTATTTATATATATATTTATTGTCACAAGAATATTTTATATTTATTTTGTAGATTCAAAAGATAGCTCAAAAAAAGAGCAGATATAAACAATTAATAAGTAGCAGTCGCTTACTAATAACGTACACAGTGGATTTATATATATATATATAATTCCATGTAATAATAATAAGAATAATATTTTTTTTTGCTACAATTAATAAGTAGCAGTCGCTTACTAATAACGTACACAGTGGATTTATATATAT
>NW_006264107.1:162701-168834 GCF_000469605.1 Apis dorsata
TCGAAAATTATAACTATAACTATAATCGAATAGTTTTTATATGCATATAAAAAAGTTGTGTTATATGCATGTAAAAAATTTTTTTTTTATAACATATCTAAAAATGATCGAAATTGATAAAGTAAATTGATGTATCCTTTTTTTTACAATTATCAAATCCAATACTTATATCTGTGTGAAATAATATTAATCTAATAGTAAAAATAATTAATTCATATAATTCAAATTATATTACAATCGATATTATTTTAATTGAAAACCATATATTGAAATGCATATGAATAAAATATTTTGATGAGAAAAAATTTTTTAATTTTTTTAGAAAATGATAAAAAATATGTTACTTTTTTGATCACCTGATTGATTTTAATGATAAAATAAAGTCCCTTATAAAAAAAAAACTCATAAAAAGAAGTAGTAAAAATTGCAAAACTGCAGTTTTATTTTCATAAGAATTTATATATTTTGGAAATAAAATGCCATAGACTATGTTATCAATAGGTTTATTCGTTCATTTAATTCCTTTAATAAATCTCTAATTCTTAAAAGCTATCATAGATAAAATTTCTAAATATTTTCATACAACTTCTTTAAGAAGTAGAAAGTAAATCTTTTTTTAAAAAAATTAATTTTAGATGATTTTAGACATTAGATAATTTTCTTATCTTTATCTTTTATATTCAATTTGTTTATTTATTACGTTTTAACTAAAAAAATCAAATTTACAATACTGAATAAAATTATAAATTTAAAATATTGTTAAATTTAAAATATAAATTTTTTTATTTTATTTATTTTATAATTAAAAATATATTTGTAATTGGAAATATTGTTATTTTATTTTGCAAATTTATAAAATGAAATTTAATAAATAAAATTATCAAACGAAATTTGCATATTTGCAAAAACGATGAATTATTTATTTTTCTAAAGAAAATTGTTTATAAAATGAAAAATTGTTTATAAAAATAGTTAAATTATAAATTATTATAAAATATCATTTAATTATTTATAATGAAAATTATTCTTAATAATTCATAATTTAAATTAGTTAAACAATTCTTTTTTTTATGTATTTTCTTATTCTATTCTATTTCTATTCTATTCTATTCTATTTCTATTCTATTCTATTCTATTTCTATTCATCTTATATATTTTTCTATTCTTCTTATATATTTTATTATATGTTGATCAATTTTTTCCCATATATTAGCAATTATTGTTTTTAATTCCATGACTGTGGAATAAAATAATATTTATTATCTATTTATTATATCATTTAATATATATTTTTATTTTCTTTTGTTTCTCTTTGATGAAATAAACAATCAATTCTTAAATTTTTTCAAAAATTAAAGTTTCAGTTACGAATCTAAAATTTGAATAGAATAGAAATTGATAGTGAAAATTGTTAAATAATAACGATTTTTCAATTAATTAATAATGAAATAGTATCTAATTAATTATTAGAGACTATTTTTATTATAACTTAGTATATAAATGACTTTTATCCTTTTTATAAATACCAGTTTTCTTAATAAGATAAATAATTTATTATTTATCTGAATAGTACAAAATTTCTTTTCAACTTTTTTATATAATATAAAAGCAAAAAGCAATAGTTCTAATTACGACACAATATATTATAATATAGTTATATAATATAATAATATTCCTATTTGTGAATACATAAGCTAAAAAAAATTTGTAATTTTAATAGTATTGTAATATTATAATAAAATAAAAAAATATATATTACACGATTTATTAAAATTTATCAAATCTGTCAATGTATCTATATATGCATTCATTAAAAATTATGATTTTTTTTCTTCATTTTTCTTTATAAAAAATTATTCTCATATATATATATCTCAAGAAATTCTTTAACAGAAAAGTAAAATACACATATTATATGTTTTGTCAAAGTCATGACAAATTTTTCACATATTTCTAACAGTGCAAAAAAAAATTATTAAATTCATTTTTACAAGAAATCATTTATTACTTAAAATTATTCAAATAATATTTTTTTAACAACATACATATTTTTTAAATAAAAGATTTCTCTAAAAATCGATTAGAGCAAATTAATTTAGTATGTGATAATATACATGAAAATTGATTAGATTAACGGATTGATTATTATAGTCATAGATGATCAGCACTGCAAATGATGCCATGAGAATTATAAATAATCGATATAATCCAGTTTAAAAAAATATGTAAAAAATGTAAAAAAAAAATGTTTATAATTCTGTAGATGCAATTATTATAAAGTAGTGGTTAATATACTATGTACGATCATAATTGTGTATTTTATCATGTTATAGTTTTAATATGAATAATCTCTCTTTGATGCTAAAGGCAAAACCAGCAAAATATCTTAGGCAATTAATATATTATTTATATTCATATCAAAACTGTAACTAATAATAATAAGAAAATATATTTAAATATATAGTTTTGTAATTTATATGAAAAAAATAGTTCTTAAAAAAATTTTTTACATTGATTTTATTGATGTCATTTTAATTATTTATATTGAAGAAATAAAGACAATTTTCGAAAGATAAAATTCATGTAGAAAATATTTATAGACATCGAAAAGATATTGAGAACATATAATTAGTTTGATTAATCAACTAATTGTCAATAAATCAATTCATTGCATGATTCAAATTTCCATAATGAATATCATTCACCATTTCGTTGGAAAATGAGATACTTTCCTTTTGGACCAGTTTCAAGACAGATGCAAATGTAACGATAAAGCAATCAACATCTTTCTGATTACACTTAGTGAGCTGCAATTTGCATCGTCCACGATGCAATTTGCTATGCTGCAACGCTAAAGGCTGAAACACCTTCCTCTAAGAAATTACCTACCGACTTTTGAAGATATTCAGAAAATGACTCGATAAGCAAGTTAAAATAGTTAAAGTTTTCCAATTATGTTGGCGACCGTTTCCACTTTCTTTTTCAACCAATTTTAATCATGACATGTTTCTGATACATTTATTCTAAAGATTAAAAGTCAATTAACTTATTTTTATTTAAAATATATTTTTCTTCATTTTCTTATTTCATTCAATAGAAAACTTCAAGAAAGTATTTATATTGAAATTTTTTGTGCTAAAATATTAGATATCATATGACTAATGACAACATTATTTTAAAAGTAAAATTTTTTCCTATTTTTAGTATTTTTCATTTCTATCTAAATCACATTTATATATATTAACATGTATTAACGCGTTCGCTTGTGTTGTGTATATCAACATATTTACACTATTAATTGTCAGTATTTTTTTTTATAAAAAATAGATTAGAAAATGAAAAATCACTTTGTTTACTTGGATCGATAATAATAATAATTAATAATGTTTACATTAATATAATCATTTATAATTTATTATATATATTGCACGCTATATATTTTGTTTAAATTTATAAAGTGTCAAACGACTGTTATGAATTTTTTTTTAAATTAATATTTATATTTTTTTATATTTTATAGATGTTGCTAAAATAAATTTAATGATATAATTATATAATAAAGATTAATGAAAAGAAAAGTAAATAATGTACAAAAATTTTTTTTCATGTTCTTTATATTAATCTTATGAAAGTTATCGCAATGTTAACAAATCAAGATTAATGAAGAAATATAAAAAATTTTATGAAACACCGAGAATTTTCATAATTTAGTTCATTATTAAAGAATTGAAAAAAAATATTTTTATAATTATATATATTCCTTTTTGAAATAAATCCATATAATTTTATCACAAACATACAAATTTAATAGGTATTTTCACACAAGAGTTCATTGATATCAGATTTTATCAATAATAGCTTTGATCAACAATAATAATAATTAACAATGTTTATATTAATATTATGGTCAATCGGTTAAATTTATAGTATATATTGCACATTTCATGTTTTGTTTTTCTAATTATTTCATATAAAATGTATAATCATGCAATTATAACTATTATATGCAATAATAACTGTTTGATAAATTGAATCAATATTAATACAAAAATAATTTATTTAAAAAATATCACTATTAATAAATATTAATATTGTTAACTATCGGAGGTGAATCGAAGAAAAATCTAACCAATTAAATTTGTCAAATTCATAAAACAGTAGATTTTCAATTCAATTCATAAATATATATGGTTATTATTGTTCTTAAGGAACGACCGTATGTACTAATATACATATACATATATTATCATATATTATCATATATTATCATGGATGTAGAATTCAATAATACATTAAAATCTTTTTCAAATATTTCAGAAACTCAAGACAATGTAGATTATATATAAGAAAAAAGTAATTTACAATAAAGCTCTCAACAATATTTTAAAGAATTATTGAAATCATCTTACTATATTGAAATATTCTATATCCTACTATATTGAACTATATCCTACTATATGTTAATTAATATTAAATATAATAATATTATAATAACTGTTATAAAGAAATACTAACCAAACATAAATTGATTTTCTAAATTGTTTTGTTTTTGTTTGAAGCAATATATTAAATTGTATAAATTATTGTTATTAATCACAACTATTATCAATGAAATTTATCAGTGAAATTTGGATGAATGAATGAATAAATGAATATCGGTCAAATCTACATTGATCGCATGATATGGATTTTTTTTTTTAAATAAGTCAATGAAAATTGATTTTTAAATCAATTTAAAAAAATCATGGTATTATTCACAAATCATTTCACAATTATCATTATATATTTAAAAAAATTGATTATTTTATTATATAAAATATAATAAATTTTATTTTTTGAGAATATTTATTTTTTTCTAAAATATATTACTTGCAAATAAAATGCTGAAAACTAATAATATTAATTTTATATATTATTAATCGGGAAAGAAGAAAAAACTAATTAGAAATTTAATAAAAATAAAGAGATGTTGAGATTAAATAAAATTTAAATTTCACATATATAAATATAATATAAATAAAAAATGAAAAACTAAAATCAATTTTCGAAAATAAAAAGTTTGCTTTTTTGCAAACTTTTATTTTTCTATTTTCCTTTATTCAATCGTTCTAAAATACACACTTAACATAGAAGAAATAAAAACTCAGGAAATTAACAGATAGAAATAAAATCTCACAAAATGAAAATCTTAATTAAAAGAAATATAATGAAAATTAAATCTTTTTTAATCAATATTATTTGCATACAAATGGAAATCTCATGTATGCAACGAAAGAAATAATAAAGTATTGATTCTAATCAAACTATCAAATACGTAATTAAATCAAGTCGAGAAATTAATTTTCAAACATACGATATTCAAAGGCAACCTTTTGCCTTTATTAAATTACACTCTGTTTGTCGACTTTATCACATCATAAATATGTTTGCAATCTTTTCATTCGTTTGTTCCGGTTCTTCATGTTGACTTATCATTCAGTCTTTTTCAGAGCGATTATCTCTCACGCAAATCGAGCATAGATCACCTCAGCTGTAATTCGTCGGTCGCGGACAGTTCGTGTCCCAAAATGGAGAGTAGAGTGGTTGTCAAAGATCCAAGAGATACGCCGGGAATATGACAGAAATCTTCGTCAATTTAATAGAAATCTAGCATAAGCTAATGTTTTTTAAATATCACTATGTTACAAATAGGAAATGACCGAAATTTGTTGCAGAGGATTTTAAGAATTTAGAACGAAGTTTCTATGATTTATAATGTTTTGATAAAACAAAATAATTTAGATTCAATGAAAAAAAGATATTTTATACATGTGAAATAATATTTTTAGTTCAATTATATAAAATAGTTTAATTAAATTAAATTTAGTTCAATTGTATTAAAATTATAAGATTGAAAAATTAATTTCAAAATTATTTAAATTATATTAAATATTTTTATGTTAATTATATAAAAGAAATTGTAAAATTTTAATACATAAGATTTGGAATAGTTTTATATTTTCTAATAATTGCAATAGGTTAAAATTGTTTTAAATAAATTTTGTAAAACTAAAATTTTTTTTCGAAAAAATCCTTTTTTATAAATCATAAATTTTTATTTCATTTAATATATATTATATATAAATTTTTATTA
>NW_006264107.1:169204-181146 GCF_000469605.1 Apis dorsata
ATTTATTTATAAATTTATATATGTAAAGTTTTTGTTTTTGTGTATTGATTTTTATAAAGTGTAAGTTATTTTATATTATCAGTTATTGCAAAAATATATTCAATATTATATACATAATCTAACTTTTAATATTTTCAATTTTTAAATATTAAATTAGATATTAAAATTACTCTTTTGAAAATTTATTTTGGAAAAATTTGAAAAAAATATTTCTATATATTTTAAAACAGTATAACTTTAAAATCAAACGATTTAAACTTTTTTAGATATTAAACACATTATTTTACTGTATAAAAAAAATTTTTAAAAATTAGTATTATTTTGAATTGTAAAAAAAATATTATAAAACTAAAAATCATGGTTTTTAATATTTTTATTTAACCATAATAAAGATTTAAAACATATTTTCTAGATTTAAATAAATTATGTGTATGCATAATATTTTATCAAAATCAACATTGCTATAAGCTACAAATGATTAGAAATTTTCATTTCAATTTTCATAGACTCAGATAAAAAAATAAACATCTTAATTTTAATTAATAACAATTAATAAAAATTTTGACAATTTTGACTAATAATAATTTTAAAAAATTTTTCTGACTTTAAGAAGTTTTCTTGATTCCACACACTGAATTTCGTGAAGGTCTATTCTTGCCTATGTTTGCAACAGTTTTCAAATAAAAAAAAATCAAAGTTTGATTGAGCCATGGAGTTCGTTCACATTTAACATATTTAGTTGGGAATCAGATTGCAATTAGTTATAAATGTCAAAAATTGTAAAATTCAGTCAATTATCAATCACAAAAATAATTAAAGTCAATCACCATTAAATTTATTCACAATATATAATATAACGTACACAATACACAATATAATTATTTCACAACTGTGGTTGATCTTTTGAGCGATAATTCTATTGAGACATTCATTTTTTATATAATAGTTTACGGGATTTTAATATACAAAATGCATATGATATAAAATGGAATAAATCTCTAAATTTTTTAATTCTTAAATTTTATTAATCATATTTATACAAATTTTATTTCGCATAAACATCAATAATTTACTTTGAATATTGGATTCAAAGATTCATATTGGTATCAAACAATGATAGATTATGTTGACATAAACAAAAAAAAATTTTTGTGAAATTTATGTTTTTTAAAAAGCATTTCATGCTTCTCACTATTATAATTCAATAAAAATTAAAAAATTTTATTTTATTTTTGTTCAAAAATATAATATTGATATAAATATACAAAGGAATCATTAAAATATTACTTTTTATAATAAATATGTATATAAATATACATAATTATTTTTTATAATTAATCATATAATTTTGTCTATATGATTTTTTCTTAAAAATATATTTCTTAACTCTTCCTAATCTCTCCTATATTAATTTTGCAAATTCTATTTATTCTATCATAATATTTTATATTTTATGATTATTATTATGTCAATAACTATAGTTTAATTTAATAATTTTTTTTTCAATTTTGATAATTATTCTATTTTTTCTTTTTTAATTTTATTTTATTATTTAAATTTTAATCTTTAAGATTTCAATTTTTAAGATTTTAATTATAATCTTAAAATCTAAAAAAAATATTTTTATTTATTTTTATTCGATAAGAAAAAATTTTATACTAAAAAAAAATTTTACGTAATTTCAAACACTTTATATAATAATAATTTTTATAATTGATATATCTGTTAAATCTAGAAGATTAAAAAACTCAATGAGCACAATAAATGACATTTTTAACTATTTTCATCATTAAATTTGATTTGAATTAGTTTAAGTACTTGAAAATTGTTCTTCTAATATTATTTAAGCCAGATCAATACCAAATAATATTTAATTTACATTAGATTTAGGTTTTAATTTCAGTCTTACTTCACAAAAATAATTAAAAATATATTTTTTCATATTTTTCCAATTGGAATTTTGTTTATAATAATGAGGTATAATATATATATATTTTTAAACTATATCAATATCAAAAAATTAACTAAATTAATTATTTACTATTATATTTTACTTTATTTTAAAACTTTTTCTGGCTTCACATTGTCTGGCTTTTATTATTCGATTAAAAATGAATTTCGTCTGATTACTGATCGATATGCTTTTTTATGCCGTTATATATTACATGTAATCGAATGCTTTCAAAAATGCATAATTAAAAAAAAAAAAATGGAATAATAAAATCGTGGAAAACAAGCATTATTCCGATCGATAATTTACTCATATTCATTTTCAATCGGACAAAAACAGAATAATATGAAAAGGCTTTTAATAATAAGTAAATCAATGATATTAATGATAATTAATGATAAGTAAATTAATATAAATAAATTAATTTAAATATATATAATGAATTATGTGAAAGTATATATTGTTAATAATACATAATATATATATAATAATACATACATAATAAGCAAAAATAAAAATTTCTCACTTCACATTTATATAACATGATACAATTAAATCTACATAAAATTATAAAAATATGAAAAGAAAAAACATTTTTTTCATTCGAAAAAAATTAATTGAAAACTTGTCAATCTAGCAGACTTGAATACGAAGGGATGATTGGTAAAAGATTATTTTTTATGCAAAAATAAATAAAAATTGCAGAATAAAATTTTTTGTTTTCAAGAAAATTGCAATGGATCAAAATTTTTTTTAAAAACATTGTATTTTCAACAAATTTAAATTTTTTTTATTTTTATAGAATGTCTTGAAATATAAATATTTCATTTTATTTATATTATATTATAATATTTCATATTATTTATATATAAATATAAATATAATACATTTTATATTAATAAATTAAATATAAATAAAGTTATAAATTTTTTCAATTTTTTATTTTTTTTTTGCACGAAAAATAAATTTCTATCAATAATCCGCTCGTATTTCATTGAGAATTAATTCTGAATTCATATGATATAATAATATTAAATTTATTACACAGTCACATATATAAATCTTTCTTTTTACATATATAGCATCTCATATATATAAAAATTAAATAATAATTCTGTCTTAAAATTTAAGTAATCTCTATATTCCTTATATTTATATTCATTAAATATTATACACTAAATATATCTTGTTATCCAAAGTATTTTTTATGACCAGACTCAAAAATCTTTTATATTTTGCTACAGAAGTATTCACTTCACAAAATATTTGAATTTGATAATAATATAATTATAATTGGTTCTAATGATGTATTTGAATAATTGATAATTAATAATTTGAATTTTATTATATTTTATATATATAATATATTTGAAAATATTATTAAATAACAATCTGTATTCAAAAAATACCTGTAATTAATATTATCAATTTTTATATATTATTAATTTATTATATATTACTACAACTTGATGTTTTCCATAAAATAAAATTGGCATTTTAAGCTATTAATGCACTTCAATTGATGGCAAATAATTAAAAAATAAAAAATAAAAAAAATTCTATTTTCCTTTGAAAACTTTGATAAGTGATTTTTTTTATTTTTTTATAGTAAACTGGAACGTTCCTGTATGATAATGTTTGGACTAATTTAACTGTTTGACAGCATTTTGTATATATATTTTCGTATTCATATTTTCGTATGAAATATATGGAAAAATTCATTCATAAAATACAATGTAATTAGTTTTCATCGTCAATGATATAATTTTTTGGAATTAAATCATTTAATTTATTGAAGAAAATATTTATTATTGTTCGTATAAAAACAAAAATTTTTAAATATCTATATGAAATCTATAATAGATATTATTATCAATTTATTTTATTTAATTTTATTTATTATTATTTATATATTATTTCTATTTAGTTTATTATTTATTGTTATTTTTATTATTATTTATTTTTATTTTTTTATAATATTCTAGAGATATTTAATAAACATTATCATTAATTCAATTAATTTATAAGAAAAATATGTATAATAAAAATATATAATTCGTTCTAGATTTTATTAATCAATTTAGTTGAATATTTTATTAATCAATTTAGTTGATGTTTTCGTTTATTGCTCTCAATGAAATTGATATTTTTTATATAATTTTTAGTTTAATAATGTAATATTGATTATTAATTTTCAGTTTATGTGTGAACACATATAGAATATTTGAACGCATATAGTATGTTCTAAATAACATGGTTATGAACAGCAGTTTAAACTTGGCCTATCGTAGGCTTATTAACTGTCAATAAACGCGCTTGCGCGGTTAATTGGAGGTTGGAAGTTCATGCAAAACGGATTAAAGATAAAGGAGGTTAAACTGTGACCCTATAAAACGCTTGATAATTAAGCACAAA
The DNA here is from genome assembly GCF_000469605.1 of Apis dorsata. Lineage (NCBI taxonomy): Eukaryota > Metazoa > Arthropoda > Insecta > Hymenoptera > Apidae > Apis > Apis dorsata. The sequence goes on from NW_006264107.1 coordinate 173,571, forward strand.
TCACCGTGGAAATTGTGCTCGTTACGCGTAGTCACTTTTTAGAAGGAAAAGAACCGATATATTATAAACTAAAGTAAAAAGCTTCTACAAGAACAACTTGAATAAAGATAAATGAAAGAAAAATTAAAATCGATTATCTTTTTCAGATAATATTGAAGTTATGATGTTTGTTGTTCAATAAAATTGACTTTTCATATATCATTATATATGAAAGATTGCATATTGAATCAATATTTAAAGTAAACTATCATTTTCAATTTCTTTCTTTTAACTTTCCAATGTATTTTTCCAAAAATAAATTATAAAAATTTAGTTATAAGATTTTAATTTTTAATTTGTGAAATTTCTAAAATCGATTATTTTCCAAGGGTTAATTCTATATCAAAAGAAATAAAAAAATATTGTTTAAAATTTATTTTTAACTTATTAAAATTTATCAATTTATAAGTCATAAAATTTATAAACTAATATTTGTATTTCATAACTTAATATATAATAATTTTTTAATAATTTTTTAATTAAAAAAGTAGTAATCATTTTAATTATACAAATTATATAATAATTATATAATAATTATATATATAATAATTATATAAAAGTAATAATCATATTAATTAATAATTCAAATAATTCATATAAATAAAAAAAAATAAAAAAAATTAATATATAGACTTTATTAGCTTTATATAAATAATTATATTTGATGATGAAAGTTATTTATAGAAAAAAAAAGTTATTTTAAATATTAAATATTCGCACCTGCGATAGTGTTGCTAGTAAATGAAAAATCAATAACTTGTAACCGATGATATATTTTTTTAACAATAAGTAGACTATATTACAAATGCACAAGAGTTTGATTTCTCACAATGTCAATGTAATAATCGTATCGTCAGAGTACGATATATAATTACAAAAAAATTGTTTATTGATCATATCCGGCGATCAAAGTATGATGTTTATTACAAAGATTTTTTTTTCTTATTTTTTATTTTATACTTTCAAAAATCCTTTTTATAGTCCAATTGAGAAGATTGCGATTTCTCAATGGGACATGATAATATTTAATAAGTTTGTAATCAGCATTTTGATTTGTGATATCTTGAAATTAAAAATTTAAAAAAATTTTTTTAATTAAGCTAACATGATAATTATTATTGCACAAAGATATGGTGATAGTCAAGAATTAATCAGTATTTATTATAGATTTTCCTGAATGTAGCATACTGTTAATTGTTGTTAAATCAGCCATCTAATATATTATGCTTAAGGCTTGATATTATGTTGCCAGGTTGAAATATATCAAAAATATACAATTGAAAGTGTACTCTAAATTTTTCTCAAAAATGGTCTTGATGTTATCTTTTCAAGTAACATCATTCTTTGTTTAATTGAAAGTCTCGTGATCGATAAAAATGGAAAAGATTTTCGTGCAAAGAATTTCTCGAATAAACAAATCATAAATCTCCCGACATTATTATATTTCTCGCGAACAGTTAAATTTTATTACAATATCATAATAAAAAAAAAAAAATTCTAAAATCAATAAAAATTCTATACAAATATTTATACAGTACAAAATCTTTAATTTGATATAATAGTATATATATAATTAATATATACTATTATTAATTTAATATATATACTAAATAATTAGCAAAAAAGTAATAAATAAATTAAATAATTATAAATATTTTTTGCATATTTTAAATATTATTAATTTATTAAATTTACTTAGGAAAATAATATTTCTATCTTTCATATATAAATGAAAGCATTTAAACAAATAAAAAATAAGAAATAAAAAATAAAAATAAAATTTGATTATATGCATATTAAAAAAGTAAATTACATATAATGATATCATTATTATATCGCCGCGTCAGTCGCTCTATTTCGTTTAATGCAAAATTCATTCGATTTTAATCTAATAAATAACTCTCAACCGACTTGTTTTGATTTTTTATCTGATTTATATTGATATATTGATTTATTTTATATGATTTAAAATCGATTCCCTAAAAATATTTCACGAATATTTTCTGTAAAGAAATAAAAATGATTATTTTTTATTTTTGTGATATAATTCCTAATGATGTAAGATTTACTAATTGTAAATGAATTATTAATATTATATAAAAAATATTATTATTATATAAAAAAAAATAAAAGTTTTATAAAAAATATTATTATTATTATAGAAAATAAAAATAAAAAATTTTATATGTAATTGCTATGTAAAATAAATAGAGAATAAAAATAATAGAAGATAGGAAAAAATATAAAAAATAGGAAAATATGTCATAAGACAAAAATGAAATAATATGAAACAAAATAATATTTTGCATTCATATATCATATATCATATATCAATATCATATATATGAAAAAGATAACTATAGTCATTTTTCAAATAAAAATCTACATTTATAATTTGACAAATACTTTTTTTGTCAATAGATATTAGAATTTATGGTATCTAATAAATATTTATATAATAAATCTTTTATTTTGAACATTTTTTTTTAGTTTTTAATTTATTTTTTTAATATATTTTAATCTTTTTTATTTCATATTGCTTAATAAGAATCAGAAAGAAATATAGATATTAAATTCATGATGTATGAATGATATTGTAAATTTAGCAATATTTTCGGTACGTCATTATGTTATTGAGAGAAATCAGATAAGGTATTTATTATTTGATTTATATTCAATGAAGGAATATAAATCAAATAATAATAAATTTCAATAATATAGTGAGATAGTAAATTGATTGAAAGCTGGTTCCATATTGAATATCTATATAGGCATGTTGACAAATTTTAATTAAATAAATATATTAGTATATACTCATATAATTATATTAATATAGATATGTAAGCATATAATAATATACTTATTTTAATTGAAATCTTATATTAATATAAGTATATAAATATATAATAATATAATTATTTTATTGATTTTAATTTAATTCTAGCAAAAAACTTAAAATACACAATATTTTTATTATTAAAAATATATATTATTATTATTAAAAATTATCAAAACATTTAAGTAAGTATAATGGATAAAAAATGTTGTAATTACAAAAAAATTATATTCCACAATAAATAACTTTTTTATGATATTAAAAAGATATCATTTAAACGACGCTATTGATATACAAGTTAATACAAAAGTTAATATTTTTAACATGAATCAACTGTAATTGATTATTGTAATTCACTCACAAATGGGAGACTAGAGTAATTTATAGAGGTTCGTGATTTCTGAAAAAAATTTGGCATCGTTTCAAATCGTTATAAAGTTAATCGAGCTCACACGAATGTATCGACATTTACTGACTCGCTGCGATTCCATTGATAAATTGCATGTTATTATTTCCATATCACTGTATATATTTATAAGATAATGGATGTATGTATACACGATCATATTCTGTCATTCTATTAAATTTTAACTTAAAAATTTGCAGATCTCTAAAGAATTTCAATAATATATGAAATTCCAATATGAAAAATTTATCTGTTTAATTGTTCAATTCAATTCTAATTAAAATGTATTTCATGGATATTATTCAGAAAACCTTCAAATTAAGTTGAGTAAATATTTAATATATTTCAACATTTCATATTAATTAATGTGCCATAATAAACGATAATATTATCCATTATTTTATAAAAAATTAGTTTAAGTTGAAATGAATATAGTTTAAAAATATGAATAAACTTCGAATTAATAATAAATAATTATTTAGTAACTTTTAATAAAAAATTCTCTTAAGATAATATGTATAAGTTTTTATATTTCGTTAAAGTTTGGAAAGTTTTAAAGACATATCAATTTTAAGGATTGTTATGTTTATTTAGATTTATTAATATAATATAGAAAAAAGAGAAGTGAATGAATAAATGAATGAATGAGAAAATATAAGAGGAAAAAAAAAATTTTTTTTTAGAGCATATTGATATTTACACTAATTATAAAAATAATAATATATTATAACAAATATATTTATACGTTCATAGATTTATAATTATTTAAATTATTTAAAGTAACAGTCAATCAAAAATTAAAATTTGTATAAATGGTATTAATATAAATCATAATTAATATAAATCATAAAAATATTTTATACGGTTAAAAAAAGTTATTAAAAACTTAGATTTGGCATCTGAAATCTATTTTCTAAATTTGTGTTATAAAATATTATTAGAATATTAAATATTAAATCACTGTTGACTTACGAGCATTTAATTATACGCAATCATTGTTGCATAATCTATTACACATTGTGTTGATATACATTATTATCTTGTCAATTATTTATGGAAAATTATTATTTAATAGCTGATCGTTTGTATTATTCCGTTAGAGAATATATTCGATTTTATCGGTTCCGATAAAATACAGTTTACGCTAAATTGTGCTACGCTATCATCGGATATATCCCTTGTGATGACCTCATTTCAAAATTGTTCACTTTTATCACTTTCGATGAGAAACTTCACCATATATTCATAGTAGCGTTAATTTGAAATATCTTGTTTTATAGAAAGACTATCATATAATTAAGCTTTGTTTTCTAAAAACTGTTGTCTAATGCCATATAAAAACGATTATATAATTAATATAATTATTATATTAATCTTCTTTTTTATTAACAGATTTATTTTTTGAAAATTACAAATTATCCAATTGTAATATTTGGAACATTATATATTATCATTGCGGATTTTCCTTAATTCGATTTATTTAGAATTATAACGATTTTCTATTAAAATTTTGTTTATATCCTAATCTTTCAATAATAATTATTTTTAATCTATAAAATTATAATAAAAAAAATTAAGAAATTTAACAAAAAAATTTTAAAAATTGAATGAGTACGAATTGAAATTACATGTATCATCAATATAATATAAACAATTTATTCGTTTTATATGTCAAGTACATAATGTTTTGTATCAAAAATCAATGTTTTCCGTACTAAATAAATCACAAATATACCAATATTCTTTATCCGAGCGTAAAACAATAAGTAATTTTTTGCATGAAAACTGAATGAACACAAAATATGATGCTTTTGATTTGTTACTATCTATATAAAGCTTGCGAATTCGTAATGGCTATGCAAAAAGCATCGAAATACGCACATCTGATCATGTCTGCGATGAAATTTTCATGTAAAGCAATTTGAATAATCCTCCTACTGTTCGTAGAATTTTTTGTTTTAGAATATAATTTAGTTTTATTGTAACAATTCATGTTTCGAAAAAATTATATACGATCAAATAACATAATATGCATTTCTATCAAATGAAATGCATCAATGAAAAACATTGTAAACATATGTCAATTCTGAAATTCCGAAACTTTAAATATTTAAAACTCCATATTTACACATACTTCCAACATTCAATTAAATCTAATATTATATAAAATGTATCTTATAAAATAAACTTTCTTTTAAAAAAAATGTTTAAAATTTATAAAAAACTTTTATAATAATTTTTTAAAAATATAATAATAATCTTTAATATTTAACGAAAGATTTTTAATCCAATTTTTATATTTTTTATTTTATATGATTTTTGCTAAAAAATTATTCATTCTTCACAGGATAAAAAAATAAATAAATCAAATAAATATTATATTTGATAACAATTATTCGATATATATATTTCATGTATATAGTTAATTTCTAAAATATTTTTCTTAATTTCTAAAATATTTCTCTTTTTATAAATATTATAGAATGTTTATAATTCAAATTTAATAATTAAAAAGCTTTTTTAAATAATTTAATTTATCAATAAAAAATATAATAGTTATAGAAAATATAAATCCTATCTCATTTTACAATGCTTTAATAAAAATTTAATTTATCTTTATAATATAAAAATAATGTAAAAAATAATATTTTAATATATCTTTGATAAGAAAAATAGAAAATGTTAAATTTTTTAAATAATTTGTAACTATGGGAAGAATATTCTATGAACTTAGAAAACCCTGCAGCAATACGCAGTCACGGAAATTGCAAACGGTTCGAGTGGAGGCCTAGGCTGCATTACTGCAAGCAATTCTAGATTTTTAAAGTTTGATATCACGCTTTTTAAATAATAGAGAGAAAAAAATTAACTTGAAAAGCATAAATTTATATTCTAATATTAATAGAGAGGGAAAAAAGTAATCAGATAGACATAGATTTAATTAATTTTTTTCTCCATACTATTTTCAAATCAAAATATAACATCAGATTTTAAAAATCTAGAGCAATCTCTTTTGATAAATCTGCTAGATTATCAAAGTGCTGTAATTCCAAAATCGAGAAATATTTTGATATAATTTTATATTAAATTTTTAGCATTATATATTTGATATCATTATCAGCATTCTTGCAAAGTGAAAGAAGAAAAAAGTTTAGAAGAATTCAAATGTTTTCAGAATTTCATTAAAAAATTTACTAGATAGATATATTATAGATAAAACTATCGAATGAGAATAATACTAAATAATTCTTTTAAAATGACTTAATTCTCTTCTAGCGTATTTCCAGATGAGAAGAATACATGACGTCACATTATTCCCATTGCCATTACTAGATCATGTGACATGATGCGACGTAACCTTTGACGGAAGTCTGATCATGTGATGTACTTTTATATAATGTACTTTACCTGATCTACCTAATGTAACAGTGGCAATGAGAATAATGTGACGTCACGATTCTCATTCTGCGGAAATTCAGAAGGGAATTGTACCACTTTTAGAGGTAGAGAAGATAATATACTGTTCCCGACCGACAACTCTGCTGTGGGGCTTTTAGTGGATAAAAATCCCACAAGATATCTGAGAATTATTCCTTCTCCAGGATTTTGATTATCTTTAAAACATTTTCCTTATATAAAAAGAAAAAATCCAAAAAAAGTACAAATTGGAAATGTTTATTATAAAATTAATTTAATACACTTAAAATTTGTTTACATACAATATACATATATCATTATTTTTTATAGAAAATTTTTTAAATAATGATTTTAAATAATGATGATAATATTTATTATAAATTCTTATGTACTATAAAAGAAATAAACTTAATTATGATTGTAATAAAATTGCAATAATTGCTAATTTCAATATTGAAACAATCCTTATATAATAAGAATATAAATAATAATAAATATAATTATAGTATATAAATATAAGTTGATAAAAGTTAATGTAGATAAGCTTTTCTATCAAAATATATAGAATATAATTGAATAAAATATATTTTTATATTATACATATTAAATATTTTATTATTAACAAATAAAAGTTAGATCTCTATAATTCGAAAATTATAAATATATATAAAAAAATTTCAGTAAAATAAATACATATAAAAAAATTATATATATTTTTGTTTATATAGTTTATATTGTTTATTTTCTTTCATTTTGTTATGAAAATTTTTATAATAATTAAAAGGTAAATTAAGGTAAATTTACTTTAATTCGAATTATTTGCCATATGTTTAGATATCACAATTTTTTAATAATTGTTTATTATAATATTTTCTTCT
>NW_006264107.1:181603-182802 GCF_000469605.1 Apis dorsata
ACATGTTCGAAAATATTTATAAAAATATTTATAAATTTTTTTTCTTTATTGATAAATATATATAAGTCAATAAATATTATTTTTTGTACAAAATTTCTATATGTTCCAAATTATATGTTTATTAAATATAATTTAGCTTTTTTCTTAATATTTGATTTATCGAAATTCTAAAATAAATCTATTAAAAATATAAATAATTAAAAAATAAATATTTAAAAAAATAAATATTTACTTTACCTGCTATTTAAAAAATTAGCAATTATACAATATTTGAGAATGCTAATTTAATTTCTATAATTAAAAGAATTACACAATTTATTGAATTCATCTATTATTAATACAAACAATTCGATAGATAGTAATCTTTCGAGATTCTTGATCGAATTTAATAAGCTTTCTAAACACACGGAATATCTAATTTCAATTCAGATTGCCAGTTAATAGATTTTGATAAGGAACAGATGAAATTGTATATCCAATACATATACCGTATAACCATATGTATATATAGTAATACCTTATGAAATATATAAATATTATATATATAAATAAATAAATATTAGGAAATTCATAACTGAAATTATAGCTCACAAATTGCACTGATTGCATACACAACACATATTTTTCATTTCTCAATATTATTTCTCGCATTGTTTCGATAAAAAATGAAATTCTTTTTAGGAAGATTCTAAGTTCAAAGAATAAATTGTTATGTATAATTACTATTAATTGACTAAACAATATGTCAATATTTATCCTAAAATATATTATCAAATAAAAACAAAATGAATAATCCTAACCATAATCAATATAATAATTTTAGAATTTCTTTTTCTAATATTTTCACAAATATTTAGAAACATTGTATGTTTAATAGAATAAATGAAATATATACATTTATCTATATATTTAATTTTTATTATGAAAAAAGATTATAATTTTTTTCAAAGTAAATTCTATTTTAAAATTTTTATTACAAAAATTTTAAAAATGAAAACGCCAAAAATTATTATTATAAAATATATTAAGATTAATAACACTAAAGATTATGATTTGAATTAATGAATATAAAAGAAAATGTCTAAAATGAATTTAAATATAAATACATGATTATTAGACTATAATAAAGTATGAAAGTCTGCAAAAGTAAAGTAATGGATGTTTAATATATATAAAGTAATGTTTAATATAATGCTTAT
>NW_006264108.1:0-607 GCF_000469605.1 Apis dorsata
ACATTAATATATTTAATATATTTTATATTTATATTAATTAATTTAATTCAAATATAACAGTTCATAAAAATTATAAATAGATTCAACTTAACAAATCATGTGTTTTTTCATCATATATTTTTATGTAAAATATTTTTTACTGTAATTTTTTCAGAATAAAAAAAAATGATTCAATTAAAGCTAATTAAATAATAAAAAATTAATGTGTCCTTTTATCTAAAAAAGATAAGGAAATATTTTAAATCAGAAAGAAAAATTCTCAAAAAGTTTGTTGAATCTTTAATCTAATCTATTAATATTCTTTATTATCCATTTAATTTTATCTAAATTTAATTTAAATTTAATTTAATTTAAATAAAAACTATTTTGAAAAAAATAACAATTTATGCAATTTATTTTGTATTATTATATCAAATTTTAATTAAAATAAAAAATATATTGTAATAATATAATAGATTTATTTTTAGTTTATTTTTTAGTTTTTTAAAATTTTATATCATTTCATAGAATATTCAAATTTTAGAAAAAGATGTTATATAAATTCTATTAATATAATTAAATATAATTAAATATTATTTTAAAAAATTCGAAATAAAATGAATATATA
>NW_006264109.1:0-1482 GCF_000469605.1 Apis dorsata
AAATATTTTTTCAAAAAATTAGGATATTTTTAAATATATAATATGAAATAAATATATAATTATTTTTAATATAAAATAATAAAAAAATAATAAAATAATAAAAAAGTATGCCATAACTAATTATATAGAAAATAATTAAATATAAATAAAAGTCTTTTTCTTCAAATTTTATTTGCTTTTATAAAGTAAATTTTCAATTTTTCATTAATGAATTTTAATTACATTAATAATTTGATATAAATTAATTACATTATCTTTTATTTTCTTCTAACGATAGTTTCAATTAGAAATATTCATAAAATTATTAATAATTAATAATTAATAATTATATATTGTAATTATGAATTTTTATAATTTTTACGAATTTTAATAATTATAATTTAAATTATAATTTAAATTAAAAATTTCATTCTATTCTTTATCAAAAAATAAAAAAATTGTTCATTAAATCTTATAATTATATTATTTACAATTGAAAAACTATAAGAAGAAAATAGAAATCATTACATTCGAAAGAAAAATCTGTGAAAGAAAAAAGATTGTGAGATGCGCAATGAAAGCGTCGAGCAAGAGTCCATGGGGGTCCGCGACTGAGACTGCCAAGAATAGAAATCTGTGCTTATAGTTGCTGACTTAAGTTTTGGACTCTGAGTCAGCCATGAGGATTCCGTCTTGAAACTCGTATCTTTGCTTTCTTTCTTTCTATCTTCCTACAACCAGTACCATCATCTCTGCTTTTAAACGATCTTAGATTAAGCTACATTCACGATGAAAAGAGAAATGATTCAATGATTTTGATCAATTTTCACATTTGTAATTCTATTGAAATTTAACTTCGATTATTGTTTTAAAATAAGTATAAAATTTATTTATAAATTTAAATTTATCTATTAAATTGTTTCAATTAATTTTACTATTGCTATTTTGTTACTTTCAATGTTTAAAATAATAATATATTTTGTAAATAATTTTAAATAATTATTATATAAAAATAATATTATATTTTTGTATATGTATTTTTAAATTATTTCCAATTTAATCATATTTTCGAAATTAAAAAGTTTTTATGCTACTTTTTAACTTTGATTATATAAATCATAATTATAATTAATTATAATACAATTAAATGTTTTAAATTTTTTAAATTATATAAAGTGTCTTATTAAAATTATATGTATTTTAATTTTATATGTAAATAGTATGCTTATATATTTATATATTTATATTTATATATCTATATATATGACATGAAAATTATTTGAAAAGAAATGATTCTTTTTTTTTTAAATAAATCTTTTAGTGAATTCATTATTTTCCATATTTTTAGAAAACATTTTTAAGTATTAACTAATTTTTATGTATCATAAATTTAAAAAAATTTTTTTTTTCAATTTCTTATCTCACAAGAAAATTTAATTAAAAAATAATAATAATAATAAGATTAAATTTAATTTTAAAAGTTAAAAAATAAATATAAATTTT
>NW_006264109.1:2226-12501 GCF_000469605.1 Apis dorsata
TTAATATTAACATAATATATAATATTTATATTATTAACATTAATATTAATATATAATATTTAATATTAATATATAATCTCTTAATATTTTTCTTATAAAATATAATAAATACATATTAAATTCAAATAACTTCTTTTTATTTCATCAAGAAATTTAGAAATAAAAGATGATAGGAATAGATTTATAAAAAATTAAATCTTTTCTACCATGATAGAATAAAATCATTTATAGATTCAGAAATTTCAATATTAATCATAACATAAAAAATTATTCTTTTAAAATTTTCACTTTTATGAAGAATTTATTTAAAAAGAAATTTGTTAATATTATCATTTGAATTATATTTTGTATTGTATTATATTATTTCAAATTTTTTTAATTCTTTAGTTGTCGAACTTTACTTGTTAATCATTTAACTATTACTAAAGCAGCGTATAATATTAAATAACAAATGTAGAACGTATAAATAAACGTTTATCATTAACTATTTATCATTTGTTTTTTAAATTTTCTTTTAGTGAATAAATTTTCAAATATTTTAAAATATAAATATTTTTTAAATCGTATATAACAATTTATTTTTATGAAAAAATATATCAATTTCAATTATATCAACATAATAATTCAATTAAATAAACACATTCTAATGAAAAGAACAATAATATTTATTTTTATTGGAGAAAATGGTTATTTCACATGTTATAATCTAATATTAAAACATATCTACTTTTTCAAGTACTTTTGTATAACTTCACGTAATTATTCAACAAATGTATTAAGCGTATTTGCATTAAGCTCGCCCACTTTCTCTCGCAATATACGATTCGTACGACGAGAAAAAAGTAATCGATTCCGCTTGACCAACCAGCTTAATATACAACAAAGCAATAAAACGCTCTCTCGTTTACCTCTATTTACCATTAATTATGTTATTTCCTTCGCAATATATTCTTCATGAAATAAACCTATTCGCGAACCCTTCAGAATAACAGAAATATCGTTTGAACAAAGGATATTTTTTGACGTCAGCATTTAACGGGTAACAGGCAATCGCTCGCGAATCATCATGGGGCGATATATCGTGAAAACAGACTTCCGTTTCGAAAATCCATTTTCCCGAGTAAGCATCGATTTCCGTAACCGTCCTTATCGACGTATTTAAACTTTTCCAATTCCAAATTAGCATTTCATTTCTCAAATGATCGAATCTACTGTCTCTTTCATTTTTCGCTCCTCTTTTTTTCCATGTCTTCATTATGTCTACGATATTCTCTGTTCTGTTTCATACGAACACAGTTCTTTTTTCCCGCATGCGCGTTGAATGAATCGCGAGGAAACATCAAGAAAGTTTCAGAAGTTCGTTCCTCCGGTCTTTTACTTCTATTTCATGCGTTCTGGAAATCGTTTGCAGTTTACCATGGCATGATGAGCAAGAACGTCTGTCCGTCAGTAGAAGGGATAAGACAATTTGTGAGTGTGGAAAATTTCAAATTTTCATAGAAATAGCAGGATGAGATGGAAATGAATCGAACGTATATAGAAGTATGTTGATATTGTAGGGATTTTATTTACTACTTTCAATTTTGACGAAAAAGATTTTTGCAAAATAAAGTTAATAAGATAAATAACTAAAATTGGAAATAAATGTTAATATATTAAAAATATATTTCTTAATTATTTAAATATAAATATTTTCTTAATTATTTAAATATAAATTCTTAGAAAATTCTTTTAAATTTTAAATTTTAAAAATATTTTAAATTTTTATATATTTTTAAATGAAAATTCTTTTTTAAAGTAATTTTAAATAGAAATTATCAATATAATTTTAAATATAATTTTCTTAAAGATACTAAATTGCAATTAAAGTTCTGTATAAAATATCTTGTCAATCAGAAAAATTATTTTATAATAACTTTTTCCCTCAATAACAATAAATGTTTAATTCAGGTATATATTTTTTATTTAATATTATATAATAATTATTTTATATAATAATGTATATGCTATACATATATATAGTAAAAGAGAATATGTAAAATATTCTTTGTTTTTAATTTATTCTATTTCACATAATTTCTTCAATTCAGTACATTATATAATTTAATACAATTTCTTTTATAATCGAGTTTATGTATTTTATAAAAGAATTTTAAGAATATATCTATTTATGGCTATTTAAAATTTTGGTTAACTATTCATTATTTTAATATCAAATTCCTAATTTTTTCAAAAATTTTCAACATTTAAAATTCATATAAATCCATATAGATAAATTTTTAAACTTTTTTATTATATGTTTAAATTTTCGCTTTTCGTTTTATGACTAAATTTTTATATGAATTCAATTCTTATATTAAATTCTTATATGAATTAAAAAGAAATACTTGATATCGATTAAAAATCCATATAAATATATGATTTTAATATTATTTTATTGAACATTGTCCTAAACATTTGAATATTGAATGATTTAATATACAATTAAATTGTATTAAAAATTAAAAATCATGTTCAAATTGCATAATTATAAGAAAATTATAATTATAATTATAATAATAATTATAATAGTCAAAAACAGTTTTTATAGAAAATAAATACATAAAATTTATTGACAATAAAAAATTTACAATGAAGAATTAAAAATGATATCAATAAATAAATATAAAAATATAATTAATTAAAGCTATTAATTAAAAGCAATTAATTAAAAAATTAACTTTTCATAATCAAACAATTTTGATAAATTAACTTGATTTGTAAAACAAGATTCAAAAAAGTTTAATTATATTTTTAAAACATTTGCCTCAAATTTTTGTATTGTCTTAATAATTTAAAAAGATAAAAGAATATATAATAATATTTATATAATAATAGTTACAAATTTTAGAAAAATATATTAGTAAAAATATATTAGTAAAAATATATTTTTCTTAACTGATTTATATTGTTTTGTAAGAAAATTTTCCTTTCTATTATTATTCAATATTTTAATGTTTCAGAAAATATACAGATACTTTCAAAAATTTAAATTTAACTTTTTTTATAATTTTTTCAAATTAATAATCATTTGTCATTTATCTTTATTTATTATCTTTCATCTAAACTCTTTATATAATATTATAAATTGACTCTTTTATTTCTTATTCAATTATTTATTAATAATAATTATTTAAATATTTTAACCAAATTGAAAATTAAATTAATAATTAATCATCATTTTAATTTATTTTTTTTAATTTTAACATTCATTTCTGTTTTCTCAAGAAAAACATATTGCTATTCAAATCTTGTTCTATTTTTTATTTATATATATAATTATTTATATAATTAAATACAAGTAATACTTATAACAACATTAAAATTAATATAATAATAACTAATAAGTAAATAATGTAAATCTATTATAAATACACAATATCTATTATAATATCTATTGTAATATCTATTAATTCACAAGAAATACTTGAATACATAAATATAATTTTGAAATTATGTAATCAAGAAAGATAACAATAGTTTTAATGACAAATGCATTAAAATATATTTAAATTAAAAAGCAGATTACGTCATAGAAACTAATTTAATTAAAAAATTTATTCAAGCATAAAATATTTTTTATTTATTATAAAAAATAGAATTTATAATATTTTAAATATATAATATTTTAAATTAAAAAAAATTTTAAAAATCACGAAACTCAGTTTCAATTTCAAATTTATTAAATGAAATTATAGTTTAAATTATAATTTTAATTTATTATATAAAATAATTATATAAATTATATTTCTAAATTTCTACATTTCTTGTAGAAAATAGCACAAATAAAAAATGTCAAAATTGAAAAGTTTAATTTTTTTATTAGAAAATATTCTATGTCCTCTAATAAAAATATTAATATGTATTAAAAATAATAATATGTAATTTGATTGCATAAATTCATTTTTTAAATGTAAGTATTAAATGATATTACTATACTATAATAATTATAATTATGTTATATGCATTAAAATATATTTAAATAAAAAAGTAGATTATGTCATAGAAATTAATTTATTAAAAAATTATATATTTATTCAAATGTATTTGAAAAATAACATAAATGTAAAAAAATAAATTTTTCAAAAAAAAACTTGATTTTATAATTTTATAATAATTATTCACAAATTTTGATTTTTTCTTATTCAACTATATGACTAACAATACAATAATTGATATGTAATAAAATTTTTTATTTTTTTTATTTTTAAAATTAATTCATTCATAATTCTGTGAGAAATAAAATGAATTCATTTTATATGTTATTTCTTAATTATAAAAAAATTGAACGTATTAATTAATCTTAAATTTGTAAATAACATATTTTTAATATTCATAATCTACAGGATTTATTTTTAAATTATACTCTAATCGTAATGTATGAAGGAATTACTTTGAGATGAACGTAGCTTAAAGTTTTTCGCGTGCGCGTTTTCTCTGGTCGTTCTCCTTCTTTTCTTCTTTTTCTTAATGTTTCATTTAGACGGGGTTGTCAACCGTATCGGAGATTTGGCATTGGCCCTCGGCTACTCCAGTCTTTCTCGTTTCGTCTTGTCTTGCAGCTTCTACACTCGAAATTGTCTACGTTCTTCTTTTTTTTCTTTGTTTCACCTTCTTTCTTTTTCTTTTTTTTCTCTTTCACTTTTGAAGACTGTTGATTTGCATAAAAAAATCTTATGTGACTTAATTAATTACTTTTATAATTTTCTATTGAATATTTTTTCATAAATTGACATATATAAAATAATTTATTAATTTTTTTGAAATAAATGGCAGAACATGTTTATTTATCAAATTCAATATTGTTTATATTTCAGCTAATTTTTAATTCAAGAAATTAAATTTCTTTGTTAACCTATTTTTATTCGATTATGAGATTTAAATTATAATTGATTACAATTATAAATTATTTATAATTATAAATTATAAATTTACTTTGATTTGAAATTTAAGAATTAATTAAAGAATTAATTAAAAAATTAAAAATTATTGAATTTATGTTTATATTAATTTCATTTTTAATTTCTATCTAATAAATTTAAAATTTTGTAATAAGGTATTCATCGTAATTATATAATTCTTTTTATATAATTCTTATAAATTGGTTCCAAAATCGTGATAAAACAAGTAATTCTTGACTTGAAAATAATTTGAAAATATATAATATAATTTTTTCATACAGTATTTTGTTTTCAAGAAAATGAAGTTGGAAATTCATTGAATAAATAATTTGATGAAATATGATTTTGATTTCCTTCAAAACAGATTTGCATATGAAAAAATTTTCTAATATATTTTTGATTCATTTTTAAAATTTTTTAGAATTATTTATAATTAAATATAGTTACTGTTATAAATATATGTAGGTACTATAATTTTATATATATACTATATTAGTATATATATATACTAGTATATATATATTTTATATATATACTATATTATAATATTATTATGTATTATAATAACTTTGACATATTTACACCCATAAAAATGTTTATATTGATCATTGTAAAATATATTAACAAAATTGATCATTTGATAAATGAAATTCAATATTGATAAATGAAATTGCAATGTATTATAGATTCGACTGATTTGATTTTGAAATTCTATTCGAAATAGAAATAGAAATAGAAAGTTATAAATACAAATAAAATACGAATGCTATTTTATCGAATACGAATTTATTTTATAATTTGCTTAATTTGTTGTCTTTTGCCTCATATAAAAGAAATTATTTTTCCACTTGAAAAATAACAATTAGAAAAAATGGCATAGAAATTGATAGAGTGATAGAATTCAATAGAATATTTCGAATATTAATACAAATGATATTGATTTGATCGTATGAAATTAAATACAGAGATGAACACGAGAAAATAAAACGAAAGGATCAGGGAATAATGAAGTGTGTTTCAACTAAACGCATGAAATATCGGGTCAAGTGCTCTTTCAATTCAATAGTAGTACGTATAAGATAAAACAATTAAAAGTTTCTGCGTGATGTGAAGCATATTGATTTCCATTATGAAACGATGTTAATTGTTCCTATATAGATAATTATAATAATTAATAAAATAAATTTCGACATGTATCAGATTGTCAACATTATATTCAGATTTATATTATGTTTTTTACTTTTGATATTAATTTGTATATATTTTGTATAATTTGTATAAATTAATATTGGAAATTGAAACTTAATATTCAAAACACGTAGTTTATAGTTAATAAAATAAATTTAATAAAATAAAGTAGAGAATATCTTTTAAAAAATTAACTATTTTCAAAAATGAACATTTTTTAAAGTAGTTAAATTTATGATTAAAAATAATAAAAAAAATAGTATGGCAAAATAAAGTCCTACGTTTAATAAAATTTAAAAAGAATCAAGATGAAGATTTATTAGAATTTTAGTTTTATTAAACAATACATTTATATTCAGTTATTTAAAAAGAACAGAAATAAAAAAATAAAGATTTTAAATTATTTGTTTTTTTGATTTTATTATATAATTGCATAAAATTTGCATAAAATTCCATACCATATCAAAACTTTTTTGAACAAGAAATTACTATGTATATATTTTTATTAAATTAAAAAATCACAAATTATAAATTACAAATTTTTGGATTTAGATTTCTTTCAAAATTTTATTTTAAATAGAATAATCAATTATTTAACAGTTTTTTAATTTATGAAATTTTATTTATTTTATTATCAAAATTTTTATTGTTATGCAAAAAAATTTATTAGCATTGATAACTTATAGCTTGTAATTTATTTCAATAATATTTCATAAATAATATTATTTTAATTTTGCAAAAATAGTTGAATATTTTTAAAATACACAATGTACATACAATAATGTACATACAATAATAACAAAATTCATATAATTCTTTCATCTAATTAGCAAAAGTTTCATAAATTTATATAGAGCAAGTACATAAAACATATATATATCTAAGTATATGTATTATATATATTTATATTATATATAAAATAAATTGCACTAATTTTCAATTTTCAATTTGAATAAATACTATAAATTTAAGTTCAAATTAAATACAGAATATTTAAAAGTGATAATTTTATATGTAAAAAAGTAAAGAAAAAATTGAAAAAAAAGAATATTTTTTATCTAAAATATTTTTCCGAAAAAAAATGATTGAGTTTGAAAATTTGTCAAACATATCAATTCATCAATTTATTTAATTTTTTATTGAGTAGATGGTTGTCAAGTTATTGTCAAAAAATTATTTTATGTGTAAAAAGGAAAAATGCAGAATAAAATTTATGTACTTAAAAAGTAATTTTCAAGAATATTAAAATTGTATAGTTTTAATTTCTATTTTTTCAAAAACGAAGATTTAAAGACAAAATTTCATTCTAAATTTTTTATATGTTTTTATGTATAAAGTAATCTCCTGTTAATAATTTATTCACATTGGGTCTTTAGTTAAGAAATAATCAAATTTAATGTAAATAAATTAAATTTATAACCTGACAAAATTTTAATCTTGATTTTGATAGTTCAAAAATGAACTTTTCGAACTAACATTTTAAACTAACAAATTTTATTTTGTTTTCTAAACTCATTTTTACATGTATTTATTTTTGTCTTTTAATTATTTTTTTTCTATTATATTACTTTTTTCAGTTTTATATATAAATTTTATTTATGTATATAATATATGATATATAATCATAAAAATAATATAAAATACAATATATAATACACACAATATAAAAATAAACTTCAATAATATCATTTACTTTCATTTCTAAAATAAAAGTATATTATTTGTTATATTTTATTATATTTTATTAAAACATATATACCTTATTTCTTAGATCATTTGTAACAAATAAAACGTAATACAAATAAAACAAAATATATTTTATGAATAAGAATATTAAAATAAATAATAAATTAATACTAATTATTATTTTACTATATTTTTTTACTAATAATAGTAAACAAATAATAATAAATAATAATAGAAAAATTAATAAATTATAGATTTCCAATATACAATTTCTAAAATTCATAAAAAAATTTGCATTTTTCAACAAAATTTTCAATTATCGGAAAAAAAGAAAACGATAAAATTGAAAATATTATGCGAAAAACAATTTAATTTTAAAATGAAAGTATAATTTGAAAGGAGAAAAGATTCAAGAAACCATGCGCCAAAGTTTTCAGCTCGCACGGGGTTGTCAACCGTTTCGGGGTATCTCGAGTACTTGGCATTGGCCCTCGTCTGGGCCGATCGTTTCGTTTCGTCTCGTCTCGCCGCTTTTACAAGAATCTTCTTCATCTTCTTCTCTCGTATACTTCGTATGCTCGTTCATCTCAACAAGCTCTCTCTTCCTCCATTTGATACAGAACGTTTTCGTCGATTTGCATAGCTAACCGAGGCCAGTTTCGTCTCGGCTATTTCCTGTCGCATTTTCCACGGGAATAGAACATCGCGTGCGATCGTCGACCGCATTTCTCGTGGGGCCGCTTTAAACTTCGCGCCCGAAACCACCCTCGCCCAAACGAATCGCCGGCTTGTAGAAAAAGAGGAGAGCCGACACTAACTACTTATCCACTGCTTTTTTACGATCATCTTTATTACCTCTCGAGCTTCCTCTCAAAACATCTCAAACTATCCGCATGTTTCATAGATATCAAACATGCAAAAAAACTACTTCTTCAGATAATTTTTATCTTTCTATAATTTTTTCTTTTTTTTCTTTTCTTTTTCTTATGACTTTATTGAGAAACGTAGTTAAATATGTTTGAAGTAAATATAAAATATGTAAATGAGATTAGCTGTTTATGCGAGATGATTTGGAGAAAAGGGAAAAAGTTTGAGAAGTATTCGGAAAATTGAATGAGAAATAAGCTTTTATAGCAAAGAACTGTATTTTGTTATGAAGAAAAAGATTAATAAGAAAACTACGTTTTTTCGTTTGTATAAAATTAAAATACATTACGAATTCATGTTTCAAAAGAAATTAAGTTAATTGTTTATTATTATTTGTTATTGACTAAGATTTCCAATAAAATTAATGTTGAGTTTCAAAGAGATCTTTATTAATATAGAACACTATAAATATAATATAATAAATAAATCATGAATAAATTAATTTTCCTAAAAAAAATTAAATTGATTAATATTTTATTCTAATTTTAAATTTGTAAAATAATTTTCTTATAAACATATTTAATAATGTATAAAATATATAACAGTATATAGAAATATAGAAATTAGTGGTGAATAGATGAAATTAAAAATCATTAAAAAACATAAAAAAATATTATTTAAGTTGATATAAACAAGTTTAAGTTTATGATATAAAACAGAAATAAAATGCTGGATTGATTAAGAAATTTAATATTTAAAATTTATCAAATACATAAAAGTAAACATAAATTTTATCAAAAATAAATATATTTTAAGATTTTCGAAAGTCACATACTATGATTTTGTATATATATTTTGTAATGATAAAATAAAAAAATTAATCTATATAGAAAACATTTTCTAATAAAATATTTTCCAATAAAAGCAATATAATATATATATTTTTTTCTATTGATTGATTTTATTTTATTCTCTCATTATTATTAAAAAACAATATATATATATAAAATCAATATATGTATATATACATATATATTATAATATATATATATATCATTAATATATTCATTTTAATCGTTTAAGCATTAAATATCTCTTATATCTCTTAATACTCTACCAACAAAAAGTTTAAAATAACTAAAATGTCTCATAAAATATATAATAGTTTACAAAAATATTTGAATGCTATATCATTATTTATATTTTTTTTATATATTTTAATGTAATGTATATAAATGTTGATATTAATTAGATGATAAGATGATCAAAGATAGAAAATATTAAATTAATTATACATAGTATATTTAATGAAATGTATTTAATAAAATAGTTCGATTATATAAAAAAATCATATAACGAGCTGGCAAAGATTTTAAAAAGAATAAATCTATTATATATAACATTATAAAAAAATAAAAAACTAAAAAAACTATTGTAAACAAAGATTGTTTAAATCAAAACAATTAACTGAAAGAAAAAAATTATCATTCTTAAAGTGAAAAATTCTTATTATATTTGTTTTTCTAATCATAAATATTAATTAATAATAATATATAATATATATTATTATATATAATTATATTAATATATATAT
>NW_006264109.1:12721-15190 GCF_000469605.1 Apis dorsata
TAATAATAATTAAATTAGTTTTTACAAAAATGTTCATCCTGAATTATATCGATGAATTTTATCGAATAATAATAATTTTTATAATAGAATATCTAAATAAAAATTAATGAGAATAATGAGATATGTAATAATGAGAAAAATCAAATATTATATTATAATTATCAAGTATTATATTAAAAATCAGGTATTATATTAAAGAAATAAAAAAGATTAAGTTTTGTAAAAATATATATTAATAAAAATAATGCTTTAAAAAAAGAAAAATAATATTTTAAAATAAATTTTATATCTTTTTATATTAATATCTTAAGTTCAAATGATGAATTATATATGGAGAAAATCAACTATGCTATTGAAAATTTAAAATTTATATTAAACAGTAAAATATGAAATTAGTTCAGTTATATAAGATTATCTATATATATAGTATATAGAAAATTAAATATTGATAAAATACTTTATTAATATGAATATTTAAATATTTTAAATAATTTTCAAATAATAATCTCAAAGATAGTATTCAATTAAAATTTAAAACTTTCATTTTCAAAATAATGATTCTAAACATACAGCTTGGATTAATAAAAGAAGAAATTACATATAATATATCACACATTAAATATTAAATTGTAAAGTCTAAAGATCAATGCCATTGAAAATTTATAAATTGAAATTAATAAAAGATTAAATTAAAATAAATTTAAAATAACAAATACTTAAAGAAAAAATTATGGAAGTATGGAATTTCATTAATTATAATTTTATAAAATTATTAATTTATATTATATTTATATTATATTATTAATTTATATAACATTGAGTTATTAATAATAATAATAATTCATCAATATATAAACAAAATGTTAATGTTAAAAGTATATTAATAATACATGAAATTTTACTTTCTTTAACTATTAATGATACATTATAATGTAACTATTATTCATATTGTTGAATTATTTTTAAAATTCAAAAAGCGTGCTAAACTATGGTTTTATAAACCATAGATAATATATGTTATAATAAATTTATTATAATTATTCATATTATTGAATTATCTTCAAATTTGATAATTTTAAAATTTTTTATAGATATTTTTTTCTATTATTTATTAAATTATTTTTAACAACTTCTTTTAATTTATATATTTTGTATTAAAAGTTGCATTCAAATTTGTTTGTTATTTATTACATTTTAAAACACAATTAAATCATTCTAATAATTCATATAATCTTTTTGTACAGAATTAAATTAAATAAAATTATTATTGATATTTATAATATTAATTTCGAATTAATAACAATTAATGAAAGATTTTATATAATTATAATTCGAAAAGTAATTTTAAATTTTTATATAACTATACTATATATTATATTGATTGTTAATATATTCGTAAGATATTTTTAAAAAGTCAATTTTAGAAACCAAAAAAAAAAAAAAACAAAAAAATTAAAATTTGTATTAAATGAAGAAAACAGAATAAAATGACATTATAACGAAGATAAAATTATTTCACTTTATCCATTTCTTGCTTTATCTAATATTGCTTGCTTATTTTTTCAATTATCTATAATTTAATAAATAAGCTTAATCGACTTTTTTATATAAATTTTTATACTTGAACTTATATTTGGAAGAGAATCAATCTTTTAAAAATAATCTATAAATATATTAATATCTTGTATAATACAATTTATAATTATATTGTAATTTCGAATATCGAATATAAAGTTGGGTGTATATTATTCGTAATAGTTAATTATATTTGTCGACTCACTTCTACGAAGAATGGAGAGTATGTAACAAATTGACTAGCGAATAATGTTTGTGAACTGAATATATATAGAATAATGTTCTTCACTAGTGAATATGTGTCTTGAACAAAATTTAAAGATAAACGTATCATATGTATCTCTATACAAGATCTTGACATTCAGTTTATAATTCAATATAGTCAAGTAACCATATAATCAAAAAAATTTAATGAAAGCAAGCAATTTAATGTTTCCAAGTTGGATAGAAAAAGATCTGTATGACGAAAAATGAATATTGATCTTCACTAAAACCATTAACATTTGCATTTATTTATAAAATCGGAAATAATTTTAGAAAATTAGCGATGAATGATTAAAAATAATAAGAATATTTATTTTCAATAAAATATGTCTATAATTTTTCAGAAAAATTGTTAATAATTGAAGATATAATAATATCTTAATGAAGATATAGTAATAATAAATATAATTATAAATTAATAATAATAAAATTATAAATTAAAATGATTTATATTATAAAATTTATAAATAACATTAGTTATTACTATAATTATTATATTATTTATAAATATATATAATTTTATTTTGATATATTTATATAATAAGATAAATAAGATTATTAAAATTTATTTTAATTTATATTTATTTATAATAATTTATATTTATTAAAATTTAATAAAAAATTTAATAA
>NW_006264109.1:15710-16028 GCF_000469605.1 Apis dorsata
TGCAATATAAACAGAATGTATACAAAATATAAAATATTAGAAAATATTAGTTATAATATTAGAAAATATTAATAGTATTAATAAAGATTATAAAAAATTTATACTATATATATATAAAAAAATTCTGTAGATAATANTTAACATTATTAGAAAAATTTAATTTAACATCATAAATTTAACTTAACATAAATAATAATATAAACATAAGATTAGATTATATAAAATAATGTATTTTTAAACTATTTATTAAAATAATTATATTTATTAAAATTATTTATATAATTTATTTTATATAATTTTTTTTAAATAATTTATATA
>NW_006264109.1:16242-22502 GCF_000469605.1 Apis dorsata
TTATGTATTATTTTTTAAAATTTTGTACATAAAATACTCTGATAATTAAAAAAAATTTGAATAAAAATTTAGATGTAAAAAATATAGTAAAAAGCTCTTTTAGACATTCATGAGATGTAAAAGATATAAAAAGAAAAATATTAAGAAAAAAAATATAAAAGCATCGTAGAAAAACTTGTCATTTTCAAAACAATCCAAATATATAACCTAATGATGGAAAATATTTATCTTTTATAATCATTTATTTCATGGAAATAATTTATTTTGAGCTAATTATTTCTTTATATTTTTCAAATAAGTTTTTTTCATTTATTACAATATGCCTGTAATTTTTTTTATTTTTTGCTTTTTTTATTTATTTATTTTTTATTCTTTATTTTTTGCCATTATATCTCATTGTAAATTATAATTGATTAATAAGTTATTAGATTAGAACACGAAATTTAATAAGAAATCTTAAATATATTTTTAAAATCTTTTTCATTATTTTTGCACATAATCGAAAACAAAAATTTAATGTTTCTTTTAAATCTATTCAATAATATTCAATGTGTTCTCTTAATATTTAAAATTCAATAAAATCGAAAAAAAAAATCATAGAATAAGTTTTGAAAATTATTGTATAGAAAAGATTTCAATTATCAAATCTATTATGGATTCAATTATGAAAAAAATTTTTTTGTGTCTTTATAGCCAATTGTATTTTTTAAATTTTTAGAAAATAAACATTTTTTCTTTTCTATTTGTTATTTGATATAAAAATATTAAAAAAAAATGAATTTACTATAAAACAGAATAGAAATTTCACGTTTTAAAATGAATTCAAACTGATTGTATGATTTTTTTTTTATGAAATTATAACAGTTGAAAATATCAATAATTTTTCATCAAGCATTAGTTTATCTAGTATTTGTACAATGATTTAAAAATATGAAATAGAATATATAATATATTTATATATATGGTCTTTATTTAATTATATAAATTTTTTTTATTTCTTCGCTGTATTTGTTATTTTCAGAATATGTTTGTTGCAGTATCCTGATTTTAATAATAAGAATTGTTTTTATAATATTTTTTTTGATTTTTATAGAATTTATTGTAACATAACATGAATTGTTTCCTAATTTCTTTGGAATTATTAATTTAGAATAGATTAGCAACATATTTTAAAACTACTTATATTAATTTTTTATACCATATATTATAATTAAGATAAATATTTGTATTCACTTAAAATGATAATATATTTATAATTCATTATTTATTTTAAAAATAAATATTTTTATTAAATATATAATATATTTCTTAAATATAATTTTTGATTTTTATTACTCGATTTCCTTGAGTCACAATATTTATTTTTAGAATATATTATCTATAAATATGAATAAATATTTTATGTTTTAGTAAGACTTAAAATAATAATAAATTAACAATAAAATTATTTTACTTAATATTTCGGATTGTATTAATGTGTTATATATTAATTAAAAAACAATACTGTATAAAATATTAAAATGTATAAAAAAAAATTTGTTTTAATATTTATATACAATTAATTTGATTAATTTGAATCATTAGATTGAATAACACGGAAATAAAATTTTTATTTTATTTATGTATTGTAATAATAAATAAAAATTATTTTTTAGTAATATTTATAAAAGCTTCTAAAGTTTAAATTTGATCAATAAATTTCTTATGTTGTCGTAAATCACTTAAAATTAATATTTTAATTTTTATTTTTTGAAAATAAAATTAACAGATATGTAAAAATATTTTTAGATCAAGAAATTCGAATTAAATTTGAAAATTTAAAAAAAAATTCTTATCCCGTAAATATTTTTAATTTATTCATTTATTGTAAATATTATTTTATATTATATAATATTTATATATAGTTTAAAATATAATATAATAAAGTTTTAAAAGCTAAAATATAAATAAATATACAATAAAGAAAAATATTATAATTGATAATATAAAAATATAAATTAAAAAATAAATAAATATGTTTAAAAACATGTTTAAAAAAAATATTTAAATAAAAAAAATTTAAAGTTCTTTATTTCAAAAATTAATTTTATTTTTTTTTTTTGCATATTAAATTTAGGAGATTTAAAATAACTATTTATTAAAATATTTTCCATTATTAAAAAATTACCATAATTTTAGTTTTTTTGTTTTATATTATTAATTACGATCCTTTTTAAAGATATACTATAATTTGCTAAACAAATAGTAAATTCATATTTATTAAAACTGTAAAATGAAATAGAATTTATCAATGTATTATTTTTATTAAATTATAGTTATGTAACAAAATCCATCAAGAAATTAGTAAACTTAATTCTACGAACTTATTATATCGATAAAAAGAAATATATAGTTATTAAAAAATATAACGTGAAACAGTTTCTTTTAATCACGTTCGAGTTAGCAATGTTAATAGCAATGTTAATAGCGTACTATGATACGCGCGAAAAAAAGGTAAAAGTGTAGAATTTTTTGCCAAATCATTGCGAAAAAATCACGATTCGAAAGAAATTAGTAGAACCTTTCCGTATTTCGGTTCGTTCAATTAATTCCGATTTCCAAGGGAATATCATCATTGCGACTCCTTCCACTGTATATGTTCCTAATAATCCCCGCGAAATTACGGTTGCTGCGTTATTGAATCCTAGAGCTACGGGCTCGATAAGAAGTGCGCGCAGAGGAGTGATTAATGACGAGGCGGCATTCGAAAGAGTGCCGTTACATTTTCCCTCTCTCGAAAGATTAACGAACTTTCAACGTTCGTTCATTTTTTGATTTTTTCTTAGCAAACGTTCTCGTTCGAGTGGCTGGGTGTCGACATCACTGGATCATTTCATCAATCGAATTTTCAACTGTTCTAGATTTGTTTCGTTTATTTTTAATCGAAC
This sequence comes from Apis dorsata, assembly GCF_000469605.1. Classification (NCBI taxonomy): domain Eukaryota; kingdom Metazoa; phylum Arthropoda; class Insecta; order Hymenoptera; family Apidae; genus Apis; species Apis dorsata. The sequence goes on from NW_006264109.1 coordinate 19,170, forward strand.
ATCATTTCTGACCGATTTCTTTAACCCTTGTGAAACGCCGAATCGACTATATGATAATTAACCGATACGATTTTTTTTTCACCTATGATTATGTTTTTTTTGCGCTTTCTTGATCGGATCAAGATAGTGAGATCTTTGTACCTCGATTTCAAGAATGTAATGTTGATATATATAATAATGTAATATTGATTATGATGAGATGATTATGAGATGAAGATAGATATATAGATAATAGGTTTCATTTAATTGATTATTCAGTGTGTTGAAATTTAATATTACGTTTCAACTGGATATTTAAATATTTATTAATGTATGATATTGTGTAAAGATGATATACTGTTGTCATATTTTAATTTTTCAATCGAAATTATATTTCTAATAATTTTTCAATAACATTATAATATAAATAATATATTTCTTATTAAAAATATTATTATATTATTATATTATATTAAAAAATTTAAACATCAATAATATTAATAATAACAATTAAAATTAATAATTTATTAAATTAATAATTTAAATATTAATAATTTTTTAATAAGAAATAATTTGAATAAGAATAAGTCTACTTTTAATTATATGTAAAATATTTTGTTTCTTTCAAATATATTATAAATATATATATAATAGATATTTTTAAGTTATTTTAATTATTTCTTTTTAATAAAATATTTTTAGATTAATTTTTTAATACACAATATTAAAAAATAGAACTATCAATATAATATTACGTATATCAATAATTTTAATTTTTAATCTTTCTATAATATTTTTTCTTAAGTATATTTTATATTAAGTATATTCTTTTTCATAAGTATATTTTTAAATTAATTCTTTTATCTAGACATTACATACGTTATGAAATGAAGATTTTATTCCAAAGAAATTAATTTTAGAAATTTTAAAGATATTTCTATTTTGTTTAAAAGCATAATTCATTTTTTTATTATGTAATAATATATAATTTTAATAAATTAAAAAAAATTATAAAAATTATTTAATTAGAAATACATACACACACATATATATATTTATATATAAAGAAATTAAAATACATATAAAATATATATTAAAGAAATTAAAAATACATATATATAATGAATTACTAAATAATATAATTTTAATAAAAATTTTCTAATTTTTTTAAAATAAAAAATCTCTAATCAATAAATTTAAAGAAATATTTATTATTTAAAAATAAAAAACAAAATTATATAATAAATTTTTAATCGACATATTTGATATATTTACATACTTATTTACATACATATGTATATATTATACAATTACAATTACATACTTATGTACAATTGTATATATTGTATATTACATATATATATATATATATAATTGTATATAAGTATGTAATTGTAATTGTATAATATATATATATATATATACGTACATACAAACAAAAAAATTATAGAAGAAAAAGTTATATTTTTCAATTTATATGAGAGCGCAATTTTAAAGTTAGATTTGTCAAGCCATTTCTTTTATACAATCATCATTGGATTTCAAGATTTTTATTTTAACTTTAAAATATTAAAATATTTTCCTTCAAATATTAAATGACATAAAAATAGAAAATCAATAAAAAAATGAATTTAAAGTCTAAAATTTTTTTTTTCAATTAATTTTGTTTTTGTATAATAATATTATTAAATATTTGTTTATCAAAATTATTTATCTTAATATAATATTTTTATTGTATTCATAGTTATCAATTTATTTTAAAATAAAAAAATATATATAAATACTTATAAGTTATTACTATCTAAATAAGTATATGAAAACTTTCTAATTTTTATATAAATTATGTTATAGTAAAATTGTCTTACCTCAAATTTCTTTTTATCTATTTTTGAGAAAACAATAATATGTTACTATAACTAATCAAAAATAAACGACGAAATTTAATATTATAGAATATGTATATCGTTTGTCAAAATTACATTATTAAATTCCATTTACTTTCTGGTTTAGAGAATGTTATTAAAATGTACATTCTTATGATGCTAATGTTCCATGATGCTGAGTCTTCAGCCACCAGAGATACATGTATCGGTTATCGAAAAAATGCGGATTAAATTCAACGACATTATTAAAATAGTCACTAGACTAAGTCATAGACTAAATCATAGACTAAGATTATTAGATTTTAGACAGATATTATAGCTAAGATTTAATATTCATAAACATACATGAACCTTTTTACAATATTACTTTGACATCTATTCAAGACTGAAAAATCAAACTATAATGTTAGTTAAATATAAACATCCATATCAAATATAGTAAAGCAATTTGAACAAAAATTTTTTTTTATTATTATATATTTTTTAGAAGTATTAATTATAAATATATTTTTTTATATATGGATTTATTATAAATAAAATTTAACATTATTTTGATAAAAATAGAAATTAAATTAAATAAAATAAAGATAATTATATATAATAAAATAAATTATTTTAAATATTATTTAAATATTATTTAAATATTAAATATTATTTAAACAATTTTATTTATATCATTTCAAATATTTCAAAATTCATGTATTTTTTTTATTCAATGTTCAAAATTCAANGAAGGAAATTCAAATCAAATCAAATCAAATGAAAATACAAATTTCAGAATTTAAACAAAAATTAATGAATAAATTATTTTATCAAATTATTTTGAAATATTGTTGATCTGCGCTTAAAAAAATAAAAAAATGAATGTTGTATAATTTATATACCAATGACTTTAATATAATATGACTTTAATATTTTAAATAATTTACTTTTTATATTATTATTTATATTATATTTTATATAGTATTAATTATTTTTAAACAAATATGTTACTTGTAATTTTATAATTATTGTAATATTATAAATAAAACAGGATTTTTTTTATCTTGAACACATTGAATATAGTGTAATTAAATATTACCTAAATAATTCTTTTTCATATTAATATTTTGAATTATTGATTTTCTAATTTTATTGAATTTGTATTAATCAGTGATTATTTTATAAACTAAATATACTATTATAAATTATTTATATTTCTATCTATTTTCTTTTATTATACTTTATATTAATGATATGCTATAAATACGAATTTTGTAAAAAAATATGCTGTATAATATATATCATATAAGTTTACTAATTATAGCTCTGTTATTTCTGTTTCAAATTAATTAAATATACAAAAAATAAATATTAATTTTAAATATTAATTTATTTAAGATCTATTTAATATGATATATAATTTATATGATATACTTAAAAATTCCATTAGATAGATATTTAATTCTTTGTCAATATAAATAATTATAAA
>NW_006264109.1:22601-23733 GCF_000469605.1 Apis dorsata
CAAAATTTTTCAGAATTTTTTTTTTTTAATTCATCAGTTTTTTTTTGACCTCAGAAGATATATATTCTCAGTTTTTTTTTATACTCAATAAATTTTAATAATTGCGTTACATTATATATATATATATTATATAATAACATTTGAAATATAAAATATATATAAAAATTTGGCCAAATATCAATAGAAAGTATTAGTAATTGCTAATAATTGTAAATTCATATTTATGATAAAACTTTTAAATTATTTTAAAATTTAACTTTGATTACAGATTATAATATATGATGTATACCAATTTATTTCTAATTTATCTAATTTATCTATTTCTATCTAATTTATTTTATGATATAAGTTTAATTTAATTGCATACTTTTTTTAATTATGATATTAAAATTGTTTTCCTATATGTGAATTATTATGAAATATTTAATAACAGATATAATATACACATAGTATATTCTCAATAGATATAATTTTTATATTCTATTAATTTTTAATAATCTAAATATAAAATATTTTTCTATGTGTCAGAAAAGTTTCTAGTTTTTCCATCTAAGAAAAAGTTCTTCTACAGTTGCAATATAGAAAATTACTTATGTCATTTTTTATTTGAACAAAATCTTCGAAACTTTTATCATTAAGGAAATTTCAGAGCAAACATAACAAATGGAGAACTGTCAATTTAATGTGTCGTGAATAGAACAAGTTAGGTAGAATTTTCCAAGTTTAACTTGTTTGAGTTAACTTTGTCACTATTATAAAAGATAACTATTATAAAAGATATAAAAGATAATTATAAGATAAAAATTTATACTTTCTGCAGTATGAGAATTTGTATCTAAAAATTTATTGAATCATTATAAATATTTAGTATGATTATTTAGTACATATATATTATATATATTTTATATTATATATATTTTATTATATATTTTATTATATATTTTTAATAGTGATAACTTACAATTTTGTTCGATAATATCAAAATAATTAAAAATAGTTAAATCTTATGTTTTAAATCATTATGTTTTAAATAATTTTATTTATACAACTTTCATTTATACACATATATTGTATATATATATAATAAGTTTTAGAATATTCATTTTTTAAAAATTATTTAAAATTTGTATAG
>NW_006264109.1:23853-26844 GCF_000469605.1 Apis dorsata
GCAATTCAAATAAATGCAATAGGACATAAAAGACAACTGACTAGATTCAGTCGAATATGTCTGAACTAGTTTGTCCACGAAACAATAAATATAAACAAATATAAATATATGCGTAATAAATACAGAATCAGCTCATCCTTGTGAAATGATCATCGTTTTGATAGATACTCACATTTGATATACTCACATTTGCTTTATAGTTTACTAATCATGGCAAAAGTCTATTATAAATATAATAGTTTTTAAAACATTTAGCTTTTAAAATAAGTTTTTAAAATTTTTTAATTTTTTTATTATTTTAAAATAATTTTTTTAAAATTAGATCAAATGACTTGAATCTTTTTTTTTTTGAACTATTATGAAGGTTAATTTATTAAATAATAATATGTAAATAAATTATGAAAAATTGCAATTGATTGGAATTATAAAGAAAATAATAAAGTTCACTACTTATAAATATGTCACGTCTTCATTATGTAGATTGTGGATTTTGATTATTTTATAAAATTTTATATAAAAAAAAATTCAAATTTAATTTCGTCCAAGTTTAGAAGTTTAAAAACTGTATTATTTTTTAAGAATCAATATAGGAATTATAGAATAATAGAAAAATTAGCTCGTCTCTGAAGATCGAATATTCGATTGACAGCCAATATCTGCAGCCAGCAATCAAGGATGTGAATGTATTGTTTACTATCTTGTCTCATGAAACAGAATATAGTTAGTTATATCAACAATTGCTCACTATATTTTCCAAAGAATAATAAAATTGATTTGAATTTATAGTTAAAAATATATTTATAAAGATATGAAGGATTATGTAACTTGTTTTTACTCAAATTTTTTACCTCTTTTTTTATATAAATATCATAAAGATCATTTAACTTTAAATGTTTTCAATGTATATGAATATTAATAATTTATAATATAAATATAAATATATTATTGTATCTATTGTATATACGTAGATTTTAAAATAGTTAATAACAAATCATAATATTAATATAAATTAATAAATTAATAAAATTAATATAATATTTTGATATTCAAACTTCTCTAATTTTTTAAATAATTCATATTATTTAATTTATTTCATATTAAATTTTTTTTGCAATTTAGAACTATATTTATTTATAGATTAATGTAACATATATTTATAATATACACAATTAAAAATAAAAAATAAAAACTATTTTTAAGATTTCTAAAAGATTCATAAAAAACACTTTCTATTTATAACAATATATATATAATATATATAATAATAATCTTACATTAAGATACTTTCTATCTATAATCTTTATGATTTAATAATTTATATTACTTTATGATATATTCACTTTATGAAGTGACATGAGCACACATTCGATATTAACTCCTACTGAATTGAATCATTCAAATTCTCCTAAGATACAATTAAATCACGAGGATAATTAATACGGATGAAGAGCGTCGGGCTCGATGTCGAAACGCCATCCAAAGGACAAGGGCTCGTTTGTTATTATTACGACAGGGAATGACAAGCGATACGAGTCACGAGGACAATTACGAGTAGAACGAGAAGGATATCGCCGATGGAGAGTCGACGAGTACAAAGGACACTTGAGATCCTGGGATAAATGGTGGCACGAATGATTCGAGCGAATTGAATCGAAATTGGAATCAACGGCTTTCATCGATGAACATAGCTTAACGCTATGTATTCCGTTTTCTGTCAATTGATATTGCCCAAAAAGATCGCGATCTCGCATTGCGATCAGACGAAAAAAGATTTCGTCTCTTAAAAACTTCTCTGCTGCTTGTTGACTGTATCTGTATAACATAATGTCCAATTGTGTTCTCCATAAAAGATTGTTTATACAAACTCGAAAGATGAGATATTTTTAACGATAATCAAACCTCTTTTGAAAAGATATATAAATTCAGAAAAAAGAGATTTATAAATAAGAGATTATAAATTTCCTGAATGAAAGAAAAAAACTTTTATTATAGTATATTTTATTACTTATATTGTTTATATTTTATTACTTATATTGTTTTTATATTTTATTACTTATATTGTTTATACATATATTACTTATATGTTATACATATGTATATATGTATATATATATTTATATATTACTTATATGTTATTACTTATATTGTTTATATTACTTATTTATTATGATTAATTTTATAAAAAGAAAAAATAAAAGTTACTTCTTATGATTTTAATTTAATTATAATTTATAATTTATAACAAATAATGATTTTATATAAAAATTAATTGTTCGATATTATGAACTGAGTTATGTAATCAAAAGTTTGTTCTTTGCAAAATTTATTCGAATTATTTCTAGTAAAATTTATATGAAATTTTATTAGAATAAAACATTTTATTAGAATAAAATTCAAACAATAGAAAATTTATAAAATAATTTATATAAATTTTTGATTTGAATAATAAAAATTTATTAGAATTATATTTAATTTAATACTTTAAAATATTCTTGCTATTAACATTTATAACACTCTTACTTAAAAGTCTTAAAACATTTATTATACTCATTCAAAATTAGAAAAATTTATAAAAAGTATTAAACAAATATTAATTTGATTACTTTATATGATGAAAAAAAACATTTAAATGATTACAAATGATTACTAATAATGAATAATTTTAATTATTTCACTAAAAAAATATATAGTGAAAATATTAAAGCTTTCTCAAAAATATATAGTAGATGGAAATGTCTTTTAGGAATGTAATCTCATAAAAGAGAGAAATATAAGATACTATAGAAGTATAAGATATTAACTTCTCGTCTTATGACTTCTTCAATAGTTACTTTAGCAAAGATTAGTTGTTCACTATTATACTATTATAATTTCGTGTTATATAATATAATATTGTAATATTAGGGAAGATTATTAATTTTTTTTAATAAAACTAATTTTTTTTATTTTAAAAATCTTGAATTAAAACTAATTAAATTTAAATTTTAAAAA
>NW_006264109.1:27264-30395 GCF_000469605.1 Apis dorsata
GAATTATGCTAACTTTGAATGTGATTTCTAGAATTGAAAATTTAAGCACTTTGACTTTATATTATTTTATTTTAATATTTTAATATTAATATTTTATTTTATATTAAAATTACTTTTAATATTGTATTCATATTCTTCAATTATTTATTTTTTTCTTTTTTTAGAATTTCAAAATTTATATTAAATAATTTTTAATTTGGAATAATTCAAATTAAAAAATTAAGATTAAAAAATTTAATTAATTTTTTATTTTATTCTTAAAATCATTTACATAATTCAATAATATTTACAGCGTTTTGAGTTATTTTAATTATCTAAATCTCTTCGTTATTATTTTTCTAGATTTTCTAAAGTTTATATTATTAAGAATCGTTATTTTCATTATAAATGAAAGTAATAATTATAATTTTGTAAATACGAAGAAGAAGATTTAAAATATCGTTATCAAAGAAGATTATGGATATGAATATATATTAAATCTTTTATAGTTTTATTAATTCCATTAATAAAGTAATTGTATAGCTATCTTTTCATTTATAAATAAATAAACCAGCGTTTATTTACTTATTACAATTCGGTTTCCCGATTTCCATTAAAAGAAGTGATGAGATCTGAATTATATTATTTATATATTTATAGTTCTCCATACATGATTTACATTGTAATATTCTTGCATATTTTCTTTATTGGTTCAAAGCGAAATGCACTCTATAAAATTGCTTGCCATTTTGAAAGTTAATTCCAAACAATTAGTATTCGTGAAATTTATTCGAATATATTTCTCAATTTTCTCCCTAAAATTATATTTTATGCAAATTATAGATAAGATCGTGATGCAACTATAAATAAATGATATTTTTTTCTTTAATTCTTTAATTAATTTTATTTAAAAAATTTTTTTATTGAATTAAAATTCGTTTTTTTCTTAAGAAAATCATCGTAATTTAAAAATTTTATTTCTGTTTTAAAGTAACAATATATATTCGAATTTGTTGAAATATTATATATTTATGAATTACGAAATTAATGAATTATATGAATTCAAAGTATATAAAAAATATCAAGGACATATTGGATAAAAATTATATGTTTATTTTTAAAATTTAATTTAGATAGATGTTTTTTAAGATATAATTTAGATATTTAGTAATAATTATATGAACATTCTATTATATGTATAAATATTCTGTCATATAAACAATACTTAAAAAATTATAATTCTAAAAATATATTACAATAACATATAAATTATTTATTTTCTTTCGTAAAATGAAAGAAATTATTAAAATATAATTTTAATAATTATTATAAATATATATAATTATTTGTTAAATCAATGATAGCAATGACAAAGATATCTTATTCAGAATATTTGTAGTTTTCCAAAAAGAATAATAGAAATCTAAAAATAATATCATAAAAATATTATTAAAGAAATTAAATTAAATAATTTCAAAAAAGATTCATAGATTTGATTTCTACAATATCAAATAATCGTTTGTTATTCTATTATGTGAAAATTCTCTTATGTTGAACACTTTGAACACTTTTGTTTCCCAAAGTTCATATAACAGAGTTTTCATCGTAAATACCTTTTGAATTTATTATCTTGTACGTATATCTATATAATATAATAAATTAATTTAAAGTATTTAATTATTTTTTTTTAATATAAATTAAAACATATAAAATTATTGTTAAACTTTCTAAAATTTATATCAAGTTTTCTCACAAGAAAATTTTAATTAAAAACTACATCTCATTCACTGTTAATTTATTTTTGAAATAGACGATTCTTTATCTAATTGTATCATGATCGCCCCTATTTTTTCAATCTTTTCATCGAGCTACCTGACGCAATTCTCATCCATAGTTTCACCCTAGTGCAATATTTATCTCAAAATCCTTTATTATTTTCCACAGGCTATCGATCTTTGTGTATGACTTCGTGTTCGCGTCTTTTATGATTAACGATGCAATCGGGATTACACGATGAAGGGATGAAAGGAAGCTATTCGTAGAGATGCGATTAAAACGGCGTCATTGACGTCTATGATGTTGGATCGGCAGAATGATGAGAACCAAGTGACAGAATAACGAGAATACGTTGACAGGACGAAGATAATGAATGAGAATATGAAAGATATATGAACAGAAGGAAAAACAGCGACACACTGACTAGACGAAGATACGATAAGAATGTTATAAGGCGAAGATAAAGTCAATGAAAGTTAAGATAATGATGGAATCGGCTTCATAAAAAATTGGCTTACATAATACATTAATCAATGAATTGTAATGTGAAACCTTTAATATATATTATAATATTAAATTAAATTAGAATATTACTCATATTATATTATTTACTTATATTTATTTTTTCTTTAAATAGTTTGGGCTGATTTTTTGTAAACATGAATATTTTTTAGACATTTTCATTTGACATAAAAAAATATAAATATAATAACATGTTCTTATGATAGAAATTATGATAAGAATAAATAATTCTTGATATATCAAGTTTAAGTTGATAATTTTATTTGTGTAAAAATTATTTGTATATAAATTATATAAATAAATATATTCAATAGATTTTTGAGATAAAAAATATATTGTTTTATGATTTAATACTTAACATACTTTTATATCAAAGATTAAAGATTATTAAAATTTTAATGAATTATATAGCAAGATAAATATTTTATATAATATTGTAATCATTATTTAATAATCAATTGAAGATTCTAAATAATAATATTATTAATAAAAATGATTAATCAACTAATAAACAAAATAAAAATTATTCGATACAGATATTATTTATATACTTTTTATTAATATTAATGAATTTATTTTTTACAAATAATATAAACAAAAAGTAAACAAAATAATGAAGACAAATAAGATAAAATAAGATAAAATAAAACAAAATAAAAATGAAATTATTGAATTAAAAAATTGAATGATTATGTTAAGAAATATTAATATGATCACTAAATAATGATTACATATAAAAACAATGATAATATATATAACATATACATATAACATATTATTAAAGATAATTATATATATATATATATATATATATATTACTTATTTGAATAAAAAATTAATACTAAGAGCTCCTT
>NW_006264109.1:30834-37630 GCF_000469605.1 Apis dorsata
ATTTTTGAAAACGTTAATTATCTTGTTTTTAATATCTATTTTCTTTCTAAATTTTCTATATGTATATATGTATATATGTATATATACATTATATACATTATATTCTAATAATTTTAATAATAAATTTTAATAATTTATTTAAATAAAAAAATTATTATGTTTAAAAGCGTTTTTTTGTTTAAAAAAAGAAAAAAGTAAGATCATCATCCTATGTTATCATACTTTTTCTACAATATTTTTCAATGCTTTTTTTTTATGTTATGATTTTTATATATTTTATATTATTTTCTTTCTTTCTATCCCCTTTTGAACATCCGGGTTTTATTGTTATCATCAAGATCGAACAAAAATATTCCCCAACATCAAAGATAACCAAGATAAGCCTGAAAAGATCTTATAAACCAGCAGACTGAATCATCTTTTCAATAAAAGAGCCAAAATTATTAATATATAGTTGACAGAAAGTAAAAAAAAAGCGAACAATAAATTATGGATAAAAATAAAAAAATAAAGCAACAAAGTTTTGAGTACAATAACAAAAATACTGGAACAAAATCAAATCAATTAATTAATAAATCGTATATGTCAGTGAAAGACATCACTTTTAGCATTTCGTTTCATTGTATACTGGCCAAGAAAAAAAAAGTCATGTAACAAAAGATCGAAGATTAATACGTCAGTATAGATAGGAAGTCAGAATAGATAGGAAGAGACTAGGGACAGGATAAATATTTTATATTATGCTGGGGAAAAACTAATTTCCCGGCAAGTACGTGGTACGTGCAGAAGAACATGGTATTAAAAGCCCTTCGGGCCGAGCGTGCGAGTCAGCAAAACCTTTTCGGTGATTCGTTCTTTTCGGAGCCAATATCGTATAATTTATATTCTTTCATATTCAAGCCGCTCTTGTGAGTTTATGATCAACTATAGTCCTTTTCTTGTCTGCCACTGCTATAAACATTCGGAATATTCATATTGCTAGAATATTTTAATAATAGGAATAATTTTTATGGGAATGATTCTCGTGGTTTATAAATGATTGGATTGATATCATTTTTTTTTTCGTAGAATTTACATTTAATTATTTCGTTATGGAAAAATAAGTAGAATTATTTTATTTTATATACAAAAAATATTTTACTGTAATAATCTTATTTTGTAATAACAAAATTATATATATAATAATATAATAATTTTATAATTATCTTATTAAATAAAAAATTAATTTATAAAAATTTTTGCCGTTTTATATGATCATTGATCATCGTAAATTTAATGAATATAATTTTGAGTATGAATAATAGTTCCTCGATACTTATTATTAGTGAAAAATTCATGCTACTTTAAAATATTTTACTTTTCTTTTATATTATATTATAATTTATATTATATTATAATTTTATAATTTAATTATTTTATATTATATATTATAATCGTAAATAATAAAGCATCATGTGATTAAACTCTTTATTTTTATGTAATTTCGTGATATTGTAATGAGTATCTCTTTAATTGAAATTAATTATAATATATTAATAAAGTGAATAAATTATCTTAATTATAATATAATAAGATAATATATAACATAATAAATTATAATATAAAAAGATAATAAATTCACCAAGTTTACTAATAAATTAACTTTAAAAATTCATCACCTTATCTCTGTCATTATTAATCCATATAGGTTATATAATTATCAAATAATAATCAAAACATCAAAATTATTTTAAATCATTTTGCAATGTATAATTCAATTGTTATTTATGCCAAAATTTACTTTCTATATACTTTATTTAAGCTTATTTACTCTTATTTACTAATTTATAATATTAAAATATTATAAATCATATATATGAAATCATAGTTTCTTTTTAATTTTTTATTATACCTATCTTTTTATTATAGTTATCTATTTACTTTATCATGATTGATAAAACTATGTTACTGGCTCATGTAGAAAGATAACATAACGATGAAAATTGATCCTCATATATCAAGATAGAATAATTTTTAATTTGAGGAGATCGAGATTGTAGATATATGAAATGTGATAATGAATGTTATCCTTTTTTCTCTATTACTAATATATGTCGATTTTTTTATTGTCATCTTTATACATTAGTAATATAGTTTATTATAAAATATTAATAAATATTAATAAATTATTAAATAAAAGATTAATATAAAATTATAATTTCATATATATAGTTTATAAAAATTTGAGAAATTAATGAATAAAATAAAAATAAAACTAAATAAGTTTTGCATGGATAGTAGATACATTTATAAAAATATAGAATTTAATATCAATATATTAGAATAAATTTGATGTCTCGATCTATTTTTTCTTCTTTTGATATTTTTTATTTATATATTTATAATAGTAAAATAATAAACTTATCATCCTAATATCATAATGATTGATTTTCTTTATAATTTGCATATTTTATTATTTTGCATATTTTATTTCTTTCAATATCAGAAAATTATATCAAATAATCATTACATCAAATTTGATTGAATGTTAATATTTATAATATTTATAATATAATTTATTTAGATAGAAATATTGTATACAAATTTTTCATTGGAGAACTAAACATAGTATTTTAAATGTTTTAAACTGTATCTTGCATTAAATATAAAAAATTGATTTATTTATATAACTGTATTCATTAAATTAATATAATTGTCTTACTTTAATAGTTTTTATATGATTTTTTAAATTAAATTAATTTATAAGTTAGAAATTTATTTATAAATTAGTTTTTTATTCTATATTAAAGATAAATATAAAATTATTTTATGTATTATTGAAACTTGTAAAATTCTTATGATAAAATATTTCTTTTTATATAAAAAATGGAAAAGTTATATTTATTTTTGTTTAATTTCGGTTTTTTATCCTAAAATAAGCGATATTTTGAGACTAGTTTTAATTGTATGTTATAGATTATAACTTTACATTGAGACAACTGCAGGATCATGCAATTTTATATTAATGTTGAAAAATTTAACTTTATGCTTCAAATAATGCAATATAATCACGATGTGCAATCTTGTTTTCATGAATATATATATATACTAGTGTGGAAGTGCAACAATTTTATTTACATGCTTCTTTAAGATTCAATTATTTTCATATTTTTTTTTCATATTTATTTCATATAATTTTGGTAATAACTTCTAGTTAATGATTTCTTTTTTTCTATAACATATATAAATAAAGAGTAATGAGTCTAAATTAATTTAAAAAACACAGTTTATTATCTACTTAATATACTTCATATTCAGTTTATCTATTCAACAAATAGATATATCATAGAATGTACGATAAATAAAATATTTAAACAAATATTAAAAAATTGCAAAAATACATTGGGACATGAATAAAAACATCATTTTTAATTGCAAAATTGCAGATAAGATGAAAACATTCTTAAAATAATTCTTATATTATGATGAATATTTACGAAATCATATGAAATATAAAAAAAGAATTATAAAAAATTGAATTATAAAATTCAAGTTAGAAGTTTATTTAATTATTTTAATCTTTATTTTCTTATATATACAGATATTTTAAAGTTTCTTTATTAAAATGTCATAAAAAAAAATATTATAATGTTGAAAAATGACAATATATTTATATTGCATATTAAAATATTAAATTACTATTTAGATTATGTTAAATGTAACTAATATTATGTTAATTGTAAATAAGAAATAGATAAATATTTAAAAGGCCAATTTATATTTTAATTAGAAGTAATTCATAAAATTTAACTATATTATATAAATATATAATTATAAAATTGTGATACAATAAAATTAAATTGATATATATATATATGCTCAGAATTAATTATTTAAAAAATAATAAATTTTTGTTAAATTGAATTCTGATAAAATTTATCTAATTAAAATTAATAGAATATTAATTCTTTAACATTCTTTTGTGTTTATAAGTTAAGCCAGATCATCAATTATTTTTCATGTTAAATATTTTAATATAGTTAATTAAAATAAAGAAGTATCAATTATTTTTAAAATAAAAATATTATATTATAATTGTGTAAAATTGTGTAAAAGAAGCGTAGATTTAAAATGTATGAAATAAATCTTTAAAATTCAATTTTATGTAAGAGAAAGAAAATTCCATTTTTCCTTTATTATAATTATTATAATTATTTCATAAATTTTATTTCATTTGCTTTTTTATAGTATTATTAAAATTTAAAAATAACGCAATAATCGTAAATTCAAATTCAAAATACAATTTATTTCATTTAATGTCCGTCTTATAAATCAATGCTTTTCGCATTAAACTTGTCATATGATTGCGGAAATTTTGGTTCTTGAGCACTTTTAGCTCATAAACTTAAGGCACACTATAAAATTTATAGTGCTAGAAAATGAATAGTTTTCGAAATATAAACGCGACGATCTTATTCGACTTCTAATAACTTGTACCTGCTCCTATTATATACTATTATTATAAGATTTCTTCTATGTACCAATAGAAATTTTGTTCAATATGATAAATGATTTCGATATAAATAATTAAACACATAATAGAATTGTGTAATGATTTAATTTTAATCATTGACTGAAATTCAATATCATTTATTATACATGTAATAATAGATGTCATGTCGTTCTGGATTGCCGTTGTTGATTGCCCAAAAATAATATCACCGTTCTTTATTTAAAATTATTTAATTAAGAATATGGAATATTTACTTTTATATCTATCTATGTATAATTTAAAATAAATTATAATTCAAATGAAATATTCTCTAATTTTTATTTCCATGAAAATGAAATGTGATTTATAATATACTCGTCACACAAATCCAATACTTTAGATATTAGATTTGCAAGTTTGTATTGTATAAAATAATTAATTCTTATACATGAGTAATATTATAAAGATCACAAGTATAAAATTAATTTAATTGAATTCTATTTAAAAGAATAATCATAAAAAATAATAATATATTTAGTCAGAATTTTGCAAAATGAACAGTCTCCCTTTGCCAGAAATGACATATACTTAACATTAATATTGCATTATAACATTAATACGCATAGATATTAGCATATTGCCTTCTAATAGATTTTATAATGAAAAATTATATTAATTTATTTGATATTTATTATTATTATAAAATTTTTGTTAAGTATTAATTATTTTGATTAATAAAAACTCTTTGTTTGTTTAACTGATGAAAAAATTAATTTCTATTACTATTTTCTATTACTAATTTTATATTATATAATATATTATATGTAATAAAAGTCATGTCGTTTTGGATTGCCATTGTTGATTGCCCAAAAATATATAATATATAATCATAAAATTAAAAAAGTTCAAAAATTAATTTCAATTTAATTTTAAATTATAAAATCATTTAAATTATATAAAAATATATATATAAATATATATAAATATTTCTTTCTTAATAAAAGGAGATCAAGTTAGTTAACATTTTTTTCTATAAATTTTATTTATTTATGTGAAAAATAGATATAATATTATTAGCATATATCAAAAAAAAAAAAACAGATTAATCAATTTTTTGTGTTTGAAAATAAAAAGATTTTTGATGTATTTTTATGTGTTAAATCTGAATCAAATTATAAAAATGATCTATCTACTTTAGGTTTAGAAGATTAAATAAAAAAATTATTATAAATAAAAAAATTAAATAATAAATATTAATTTTAATTGTCTTATTATCTTTTATATCTAAAATAATATTTAAATAATCAATATAAAAATTATAATAATTTTAAAGAAGGATTTTAATTTATCATGATTCTAATTTTGCTAAATAACTTTGTTTATATCATTAACTTTAATAATTATATTTGTGTAAAAATTCTTAAAAATTATAAAAATGTAATTAAAAATAAAAATGTTTTAATAAAATATTACATATAATGAAAAATGAATTTTAATAAATTATATATATAGATAATAATATAAATTAAATCATTGCAATTTTTTATAAAATAAATTTTTATCTATTATGTATTATTTTTGAATTTATATGGAAATATAAATATAAATTAAAAGAGAGAAAGATAAAGTAATATAATTGATTAGATAATAGTAAATAGATAATATTTTTAAAAAATGATAATTCAAATTTTCAAAAATTATATTGATTATGATTCTCATTTTTTTATTTGATCAAAAAATTTATTTCTCGAGAAAATAGGAAATGGAAATGTAGTATTTTAAGATTATAAACTTATTTGAAAATTACAAATGATTCCGAACACAGTAATAAAATTTTCCATGCCTATATAAAATTTAACTTCAAATCTAACATTTCATTCTTGAAATCATCGAAAAAATAGTTTATTTAATGAAAAATATATTTTATTTAATTAAAAATTTTCAATTATTATCTATCATATCCTATAATAAATATTAATTATGAAAATATATAATAAATATATAAAGTTCAAAAATTTGAATATGAAATTTAATAGAGTTTTCCATTTTAAATTTATTTAAAATATAAATATGTACTTATGTGTCCTATGATATGCAATAATTTTCATTTGTAAAAAAAAAAGATTTCACTCATTTTTTCTGAAAATAAATCAAGTTTTTTGAATTATATTATTATTACAAAAATCTTGAAATAATAAAATAATATTTGAAATATATAATTAACTAAATTATATCAAACAATTAAAATTAAATGTAAAAATGTTATTTTTCTAAATAACATATTTTTCTAAGTAAAAATTAATATTTTTATTAAATATTCACAAT
>NW_006264109.1:37854-39526 GCF_000469605.1 Apis dorsata
TCTAAAATATTGAATTTGTTATTAATGATTTATATTTTAGAAATAATTCATATAAAAATTTATAAATATACAACAATTTATATATGATTTATATAAAAATATAATTAATGTAAAAAATTATTATTTATTATATATTAGTATTATTATAATTAATATGTATGTAATTAATGTAAAAAATATGTAAAAATATAATGAACTTTCAATCATTTTACATTTTGATTGTTATTTGTAAATTTTGCTATTCAAGTTTTCAATTAAAAAAAAATTAAAAAGTAATAGTTTTTTTATAAAATATCTATAATAAAATATTAACTTTTCGTTTTACTTATCATATATATGTGACGCATTGTTTTTTACAGCCCAACGAATATATATATTGTGTTGCAATTTTTTTAAAATATATATATCTTATTTATTTTTATTAAGAATATTTTTATTATGAACAATGACAAATTATCATTGATTTAGTATTGCAACAAATTTTGATTATTTTAAAATTTTCTTTTTGATGAATAAAAATTACATATTATATATTTATCATTGGATGATGAATTTCGGATTTAAATTTGTTTTAGATTTCGATAGATTTTTTGTTTAAATAATAAAATCGAAAAATACTGATAAAAACTCTTTGGAAACTCCGTTATTTCATTGAAAAATTATAGTAACTGAAAGTTATGAAGAAATTATTAAGCGAAACCGAATGTTAAAACTTATTAGCGAGTTTTCATTGTTCGCCATATACTTTGTAATGCATGGAGCCGGGTCACTTTTCAAGAGAATTTGCGAACAAATTTGCGAACAGAGCAACAGTTACAGGGTAAAATACAAAGAAAAAGTTGATAGTAGCTATGAATGACATGTGCGATCGCGCAATTGACACATTTTTGATGACAAGCGTCTGTTTACCGATGGTGTTTCATGCATTTTCCCATTTCCAAGAAAGATATATCGATATAAAGAATAGACAAAAGGTGGTTTGGCCGTTCGAAGTTAAAGCAACCGAAATATTTTATGCTAAATTTAGTTTATGCCGTGAGCGATATTGAAACTCCGAATAGGATTACGCATCCCGCCAAAGATATGAGTACCCCTTAAGATCACGGATGAAACACAATATCTGCAGGCTTATTTATCACTCTCCTGCATGATTTCGACCCTGCTTACACCCTCGTCAGCCCGTTATTAGTTGCCTTGTGTTGTGGAAACTTGAAATTCACCTTCCTCAACTTCATCTTTATTACATATTATATACTTATCATTGGACGATGAATTTCGGATTTAAATTTGTTGAATATAAAAAAGATTTTGTACTTTAAAAATAATGAGTTTAAATTTTGATATATATACAATCATAATATAGTATACAATTATAATATAATTCGATAATTATTTATATTGAAATATTGTCTTATATTATGGAAAAAGATTAATGTTTGAAAGCATGTTTGTAAACAATTCAAAATTATTTTTCATTTTTATTAAATATTTATTTGTTTGTGAATTTTGTTAATGATTTGATATATTATTTCTTATGAGTTATATAATAATAATATTATGATTAATATCTATATAAAATTATTATTTATTATTTAGTTTATTTAGTTTTATATATATATATAGTTTATATATATAATATATATATATATATATATATTATAGACACATAACA
>NW_006264109.1:40281-43427 GCF_000469605.1 Apis dorsata
ATATATAAATAAAAAATATAAATATATATAATAATTTAATAACTGTTCTCTTTCTTTAAAAGAAATGAAACATTAAAATATTAAAAAAAAAAATATGGAAAATTTAATAGAATAACCATTAAATAAAAAAAATTATAAATAATATTATCTTATTATAAATTGATTAACATTAACAAATTATAATATTTAAAAAATTATCTGCTTTATTTCTTAAAAAACTACATAAATAATTCAATTCTAATATCTTTACTCTTTATTATTTCAATAATAATATTTATCTACTATTAATAAGCAATTTTCAAATTTAAGTAAATTCTAATCTTCTTACTCGATAGTGAGTATTGAATTAACGAATGTTATTTTGAAATATTTTCAAAAAATATATCCAAACGCGCAAATATTATTTGCAATTAGAGAATAAAGCAAATAATAAAAAAAAAAAGAACCACAGAAATCTCTTGTTTAAACATTAATAAAACCCTATCATGATATAATGTTGTAATCATTAAACTACATTATAAAATTCAAATAGCTGGCTAAATTGGATAAACGAGAATACTAAGTTGCAAATCGCGAAAATAAAGCTTAAAGTGGAATATAAGGGAAGTCTGCGAAGAAAAAAAAAGTAAAAAAGTATAGCAAAATTGATTCAGAGAGTGCGGTCGCGCCGCCAGGAAAGAGAAATCGACGAACAGAAAAATAAGTGAAAAAACGAGATAGAATAATATATGTATATAGTAAGAGAAACGAAGAGAAGAAGATAAAAGATTCTGAAGAATTATCTGGATGAGCTTTTGTGAGGTGAGATAAAAAGCCGCTTCCGAACAATAATTATTAAAACCGTACTATTATGGAATACATAGTAGTGTATCCTTGTCAGCGCTTTTATTTCATTACATCGTTTGCGCCACTAACGAAATTACCGCAATTTCAACAACATGCCGACCGCCATGGAACTACTATACTTCGTTATTTTACAACTCAACTTTTCTCTCACTATCTCTTTATTATCGTCTTCACTCGTTCGACTTCCTCTCTGAGAAGAATTCTGGAGCACAAGCAAAGCGGAAAATCTTTTCGCCTTCGGTAATATTTCAATTCTCGTTCTTCCCATCAAATGCTCGTTAATTATGGTTATTATAGCGAACGCATGGAGATGTCGAGGGACCAATACATCATGGGGAGGATTTAGATCTTGAAGGCGAATATGCGAATTATCAACGATATTTCACCTGAACTATTTATTATTTTCCTCAATTAAAAATACCTTGTCTGAAATTTTCAATTAATTAATATATTAAATAATATATTTGATTTTGTTATAAATTTTCCAAAAAATAATATAGATAGTTACAAAATCATAATTTTCTAATTTTTTCTTTAGTTTTTATAATTTTTTTTTAATAAAGAATAAAGAAGTCGAAAAAAAAATAAATCTTAATTGTCTATAGAATTTTTTAAAATATTAAGCTAAAAAATTAATAATTAAGCTAAAAAAAAACAATAAAATAACTTTGATCTATTTTCTTGGAAAAAAACTTATTTTTCGTTCGATTTTATATAATTAATTTTAAAATTGATGTTAATATAATTTTAATTGATTTTTGCAAAGTTCAATTTAAATAAAAAGAAGTGGAAAGTGTTTATTAATTTGATATTATAAATATATGATTATTAATGAA
Source organism: Apis dorsata (assembly GCF_000469605.1). Lineage (NCBI taxonomy): Eukaryota > Metazoa > Arthropoda > Insecta > Hymenoptera > Apidae > Apis > Apis dorsata. The sequence goes on from NW_006264109.1 coordinate 41,964, forward strand.
ATAGATGTTATTAATTTTAATGTTATCATCATTTTAAATAATTTTTGTCTATTTATAATTTTCGCTCAATTTTTTTAAAAAGAAATCGAAAAATATTTTATTTATAAATACCTAAAAATATATATATAAAAACTTACATTAGACAAATTGTTTAAATACGTCAAGCGAAAAATATATAATATAGATTCAAAACTAAGTAAATTCAAAAATATTCTTAACAACATACCTGAAACAGAAAAATTAAAATACATAATTTATATGATATAAAAAATATGTATAAATAAATATTTTTACTATAATATAATACTCAAATATAATATTCAAATAATTAAAAAAAAGAAATTTGTTTTGAATAGAAAGTCTTTAATTTTTATTTTCTCTAATTTTTAATTTTTAATTTAATTAAATAGATTTTTTTAAAAAATTATTATTTTCAAATTATATTACTGTATATAGTAGCAGTATATTAATCACAAATAATTTTTATTGCTATTTTATTGTATGAAAAATTTATTAATATGCTTAATATGTGTAATTATTTGATAATATTAAATGTTGATACAATCAGATGCAAAAGTTATTCGATTTCTAAATTTCATTCTAATCCTTTTTCAAATTCACTCTACCCGAAAATTCTGGTTCTATTGAAAATTTACATATAAAACATAATAGACTATATATAAAATAATTTTTTTTTATATATTTTGAATACAATTTCATCTCATATTTTTTATATCAGAAAGATAGAACATTAAAATCTAAACATTATATAATTCAAAATTTTGTAGAATATAATGAATTGTATACGTGATAATTTTTTTAGAATATTAAAAAAATGAAATCAATACTCAAAGTTTCAATATTTTTTTATTCTTTAATATAACTTTGTAATGGTATAAGATAAAACAAAAATTTTAAATTATAAAATATTATCATTATTATCAAATATTTAATAAATTTTAATAATAAATTTTAATTTTTCTCGCTAAAAAATATCTTCGAATGAAATTATATCTAAAATTGAAAAAAATGTCGAAACTTTTGGAAATTGATTTCATTCTGTCAAAAAATTTCCCATCGATGAAGAAATTGCTTCATGTATAACCCATTATATTCTATATACAAACTTTTATAAAACTTTCAATAAACAACAAACTTTCAATAAAATCAGAATTTTCAGAGTGACTTTTTTTGTAATGTAGAAAATGAATATTTTTTCATCTGATTATATATAATTTATATTTTATAAATATAAATTAAATGAATAATATATATTCTTGTTTCGATAAGTATAAATACGTGGAGTGTATTATTTTTTTTTATATATAAGAAAATGAATTTTAATTTTCGAAATTTTAAAAAAAAATTTTAAAGATTTTTATTTTCATTCCAAATATATAAATATAATAATATAAAAATATATAATATAAATATATATAAATATATAAATATAATTATGTAATT
>NW_006264109.1:43741-46605 GCF_000469605.1 Apis dorsata
TATGTATTTAAATTATTATATAGTTTTCTAATAAATATTATTTATTAATTAAAAAAAATTAATTTGCTTCTTTTTGTCATGTTCGCAAGATTATTCTTTTTTGAATTTCTTTTCCAGCTGATTCAATAGTAATGCGAGTACAAGAATGCAAATAAATTTAGGAGCGATGATAAAATATCAAATACTCATCGAACAGGCCAATTTGATTCAAAAAAGAAATTTCAAACAACAAGACAGATGCTTCTTTGAATTTATGTATTATTTTCGAAAAGTTACCACTCTTTCCCAAAAAATTTTCAAAGAAAATTGAGTGTACTGTAACAGAGTAAAAAGTAAGATTTCAAACGATACAAAAGTCCTGAGAAGGATTGAATTTTTTATTAAAATATGTTTCTATTGGAAATAAATTCCAAAGATTTCTATTTGAAATGTTTTGATAATCTCAATACTAAATGATATGTAATCTTTGAAAAGTAGGATAAAACAGAATCAAAATATTAAATTCAATTAGAAATATTATTTTTTTTTAATTTTTTAATTTTTTTTAATTTATTTTTTTTTATAATATTAATTTTATATCTCTTTTTATAATGAATATTATAATAATTATTAATAATTAAATATATATCTCTATTCTTATTTATAAATTGAATTAAAACTTAGTTAATTTAATATAATATAAATTAAAGCAATTAAAAAAGATAACTTTTACATATATAAAATATTATTTTAATTTTAATTGAAAATATTTATTAATTATTTAAAAAGATGTAATACTGATGACTTAATTTAATTATATATTTAAATAGTAAAAGTTTAGTAAATTTCAAATGTTAAATTGGAAAAAAGTAAAAAAAATTATTTTTCATAATGAAACAAAAGAAACGAAATGAAAAGAATCAGTTATAGAGACATGTACGAATATCGATACGACAACCTTACGCACGATTTACAGATCTTCACAGTAAGAGGAAGGAACAGAAATAGCGAGTGGAAACCGAAAAACAGACAATCCTATAGTATTCCGCAACGAAAAGATTTCGGAGGAATGTAAAGGAAAACGAGAAAGAGAGGGTGTGAAAAATGCAAAGCCACATGAGAAAAACGAATGTTCGACCGTGCGGAATCTGTAGGAGACACGTTATCAAGCACGAGACATTGTCTGCTAGAACAGAGCTCTATAATAATGGAATTTTCAAACTTTCCATAGAAGATTTTTATTTTGTCTATCGATTGAAATTGCAATTTTTTGAAATTTAAACGAAAAATTTTTATCAATCAAATTTTTGTTATCTCTTAATTATTTAATATTTTTTAATTTCTCAATTATGTAATTTTTAATATTATTTGATTAAATTTTTAAAAGAGAGAAATTATTTAATTATTTCAAATTATTAATAAACAAGTCTTAAATTTTTTTAAAAATATAACAACTCAGTTGCAATTTATTTTGTTTTGTAATTATATATATATTTTATTTTATATAATCATAATAAGTTTATAATAAGCATTGATTATAATAAGTTTTATTTTTTATAAAATCTTTTTTCCTTTTTTCGATTGTTTTCAACTTGCTTGAACTCCATTTTATTATTTAGTAATAAATTTAAGTAATTTAAATAAATTGTCTCATATTGTACTATCAAAAACAATATTTTGCAACATAATTATTTTATACTACTTTACTTTGACTTTTATATTTTTATTCTATTTCATATTATTCCTTCTTTACATTATATCATTGTATATAACAATAACTTTCTCAAAAATAATATTTCTTAATCCAAAAAAATATTCAAAAATTAAAAGTTTAACTTCATTAAATCCTTTTTGAATTTGGAAAAGTAAGCTAAAATGCTTCAAACAATCGTGTCGTTCACGCGTGACAAGAGGCAATGGAGGAAAGTGGAGTCCATATATTATTTTCGCGGTGTATTCATATGGGCCGCTGTACACGGCGGCCCTCCATATGATGCGCATGGAAGCACAGACGAGCATGTTTCATCGAGAGCATTCGCGTGTATGGAAGGCCTCGCCTACCTCGCCGTGTCTACCCTGTTTTTCCCTAAGACACATGAATGCGAACTATGCACATGAGAAGGATGGAACAAAACTCGGGCATAAAGCCGCGATATGCTTTTCAGACACGAGCGAGCACGATAAATCGTCGAAGATTTCTCTTAGATGTTTTTCGCCTCATGGTTCCCTCTTACTCGATACTTCTGTCGTTTCAACTCCACGGATTTCGAGTACTGGAATCGATATGTTACTTTGAGATAAAATTCAATGAATTCTTTGACGCTTCGATCATCTGAACAACTCCTATTTTTAAAATGAATCCCTTTTTCGTGGAAGGAGAATATCGTATATTTTCATGGGAGAAGTTTCTAATATTTGCGAAATAATTAATAAAGAAATATAATTGAGAAATATAATATATTTATAAATATAAATAAAGAAAAATATAAAATAGAATTGATATTTATTTTGTTGCATTATAATTTTTTTCTCTCTCATTATAATATTTTTTTTTATATTGCTTTTTCTTTGATTTTTCCAAAAAGAAAAAATCAAAATTATTTATAAATAAAATTATTTTATTAGAATTATTTATAATAGCTGAGAATTTATTTTTAAAGAGAATTAAATTTAGATTTTTAAAATTTTTTATATAATTTTTTATATTTTAATATTTTTATATTAATTCTTTTTAATTTTGTAAACCAAATTATTTTTATGAAAAATTAGAATTGTAGATTTTATTTTTTTATTTCATTTATATATGAATATGAAAAATAAAAATAATATTTTTAAATCAATTCATTCAAGTGAAATTAATCCATTAGATATGTAATAATATATTG
>NW_006264109.1:47060-48541 GCF_000469605.1 Apis dorsata
ATTTCATATAGTACTATTTCTTTTATAAAACTTATAATTTTATAATTATTTAATTGACGAATAAATCGTCTTTATCTTCATTTATATAAAATTTTACTAATTTTTTTCATTTACGATTATTCAATAATTCAAATAAAAATATAATAATAAAATATTGTAATAACATTATAATAAATAAAATAATAATAATATAAAAAATATATAATAATAATAAGATATAAAAAATATTATAATAATATAATCAAATAAAAAAAAATAATTTAATAATAAAAATAAATGCAATATTATACTTAACATTTTTGAAACTTTATTTTCAATAAATCAAATTTGAGTTTAAAAAACAGATTAAAGAAGAATTGGATAACAAAATAAAAAAAGACAATTAAAATGGCTATTAAAAATATTTGTAGAAAGCCATTTTTTTCGTGAATTAATCTAAGATCTAAGATCTATCTAAGATTTTAAAAACATAATGCAAGTATCACGAAAGATTAGTGGCGTTTAAATAATCGGCCACAATGATGGCTTAGACAGAAGTCGATGCGTAAATAACGCACATATGAAACAATGTCACGTTTTGTGAAGAATGGCTGAATAGGTAAGTAACTAACCATCATAAAAGCATGAAACAACGTATGAGCACTCACCTCATAAAATGTCGGCACATATTCTGATCTTTTTAGGCACTCGCGTTTCTAAATGAACTTAGCAAATAAAATGACGGATTTTGTCCGCAATCTATATAAAATCTTGATTTTTTTACATTTAATTTGCACGAATAAAATTTTATGCAAAAATGACAATTATTTGATTAATATTGCTATATATTACTATTCTATAATATAAGTCAAATTATTGTTGTCTTTCGTAATATAACAATAATTTAACATGAAAAGATATAAAGTTTATGCATGTGATTATTAATAGACATAAAAAATGCAAGAAATATATTTTTCAAGACGATTTATTGAAATTATTGGGATTATTAATTGATTAATATATGATAATTTATTATAATTACTTTAATAATTTTCTAATTGTTTTTTTACAAAATTATATCCGATAATAATACTTCTTTCTTTGTTAAATTTTATTTTTTCAAAGAAATATAAATTATAATAAATCTATAATGATATTTATAATGAATATAAAAAATATTCAGTAATTAATTTAAAAAAAAATCATTATAAAATTTCGTTTATTAAAATTATTTATTAAAGAAATAATATGTATAAATACAATATATATAAATATATATATATATAAATATATAAAAATATATATAAATATATAAAAATATATATAAATATTTGTTGTTAAAGTATTAATAAACAAAAAAAAAAGTCAGTTATAAAATATACAATATAAATTTATGTCCATTATTATTTGTTATAATTTAAACATTAAAAAATTATTTAAAATATCATGTATTGTAAAAAAAATAGGAATATAGAATGCACCATTATTGAGAATTATAAAAA
>NW_006264109.1:48822-50573 GCF_000469605.1 Apis dorsata
ATATTATTTGCATTGATAATATGAATACTATATATCGATTTTTTATTACATCAAATATATCACAATAAAATAACCTATAATATATGTTAAATATATCATAATAAAATAATTTATAAATATATATTAAATAAAATAAACAAAAAATTGCATTATAAATAATATAATATTATAATATATTATATAATTAGGTTTATAATATATTAATATATTAATTACATTTTTATAAAATTGCATGTATGTAATTTTTTATTAATTAAAATATACATAATTTTATTATCTTATTAATTATAATTAAAAATATCTTTGAAAATAAAATATACAAAGTTACAAAGTCTTGTTTGAACAATTTGCTAGAAAACATCAACATACAATTTAAATTAACATTTTTAAAAATCTATTTTAGAACTTGATCTATTGAGATATTGATATCCATTACACTAATAAATAACAGCTAAAGAAAGATAATCTTAATGAGAGTTGGAAAATGAGTTTACAAACACATAATGGGTCTTTCGTAATAACTCTATTTGTGTATTATGTTATCATCTCCCGCAGATTTTGCAAATCTTGCGAAGATAGGGACAGTTCTTTGGAAAGGAAGCATATTACAATGGTTTCGATTGTTAGCAGTCTACGAACAACAAGATTAACATGATCTCAGTCGCAGCAGTCGTTTTTTTCTTAACTGTAGGGCCTTCCGTTACCTATTTTCCAGCAGTCTCGATCTATTCAATCTCGATGCAAAAGCGATCTCATGTGTAGTAATAGCTTGTCAGCCGCACCGTCGTTTCTGATAAACGGCAGCTTCTCTTGGCAATCCTTTCTTAGAGTTCTAGAGCATGAATACTACCTCTTTGTTGGATCCTTATATTTCCCTCTTTACTTATAGTTGCTCGTATAATATATTTACTATTATGTGAAATTTACTGAAACGTTTTCATTTTCTATATTTTTATATTGCGATATATAATATACATATCGAACCAAGTTATAACAATTTAAAAAATAATCTTGTTGTTAGTTGTTTATTAAAAAATTTATTTTAATTGAAATAAATGCTTTATCTTGAAAGATTATTTTATTTCCATTACTTTAAAATTATCGATTTAATTTTTTGTTTTGTGATTTTTCAAATCTTTCTAAACAATGTTGAAGAATGAAATATCTAATAATTAAATATATATAATATATATAAATAATAAAATATATATTTAGACATTAAATATAAATTTTTTATTCTAATTCAAGTGCATATTTAGCAGAAATTTTAACAACTTAAATTGTAAAATGAACATTTTGTTTGTTTTAATATTAGAAAGAATTTTTTTTTTTTGCTTACATATTTTCTTACATGTTGATAAATTTATCGATCTATTTTCTTACAATATAATTAATTTTTAAGAAGCAAATAAAAAATTGTAAAATACAAATTTAGAATAGTCTTTTATATATGCATTAATATATCCATGGAATATCTTTGGAGAGTAGATTCTAAAAGCTTAAACAAATACAAAATTTAATATACAAAAATGCCTCTTATTTATTAAATTATATACATTGCTGAAATAAGTTAGATAAAATAAAATAAGAAAAAAGTACATTTATAAATTTGTTTTATTCGTCGAATTTGATTAAATTCTATATATATTATTTTATATATAGAATTATATATATATTTTATATATAATTCTATATATATACAAATTATATTATAATATAATATATATTATATATAATATAATATAATATAT
>NW_006264109.1:50902-57134 GCF_000469605.1 Apis dorsata
ATAATTTAATATATATTATAAAACAAAAAGTTTGTTTAATATTTATCTATCGCCTAAAAACATTCGAAATTTATTTATTTACTAGAAATCACGAAGTTTATTATAATATAAGTTTATTATAATATAAATTCAAATAAATGTAATTATTTTCAATTTGATATATTCTTTTTTTTCTATATCATAAGTTAAATAATTTTAATTATTTTAATCTGACATTTAGAAACATAATGATTCTTTACTGAAAATCGATTGTGATCTATCTTTATTGGATTGATTGATATCAGAAATCTTTACATATACAAACCAATTCAATACATATACAAATCATTCTGGTTCCGGACTAAGTAGAAAAAGTAAATGTTAAATTATAAACATTCTGCAGACATAATGAATAATCTAATAATTTATCTCAAATATATTCAACTATTTTCTTAGGAATAGATTTCTTTTTCAGAATTTTTTTATAAGTATTAATTTTGTTTGAATATGATATAATGAAAATATAATGAAAATATTTATGATATACTTATAATCTTGAAATATTATAAATTATTATTTTTATTGTTAATATTACATGTTTTTTCTGTATACATATATGCAATTTTATATTAAAGAAAATTATATTTATATCAAAGTATATATCATAATCGTTTCATAAGAATATATTTCTTGATGATATAAATCATTCTTTTTTACATTTTTAATTAAATGATATTTAATAAAATGATTATTAAATGATATTTATATGTAAAACTATTTTCATGTTAATTCTATATTAAAATATTCGTTTTTGTAAATGTTTATAGGAAATGTTATGTATATATTAAGCATGTATATATGATATATTATGTTTATATTTTTTTTATAGATGGAATTTTTTGTCCTTAACAAAAGATTATTAAACAAATATCATAATTCAAATTTAAATTATTAGATATATATGTTACATATGTTATATAAAGTTTTATCTATAAAAAAAAAAAAATACAAAATAAATATTTTTTATAAGTAAATTTAATTTTTATGAGCATTTAATTAACTTGATTAAGAAAATGTATAATGATGTTTAATAAAAGACAATTTTTCTAAAAATATAGAAATATAGACCAATATAGATTTCTAAAAATCATAATATAAAATCAAAATTACCTACGATATCTCTGATTTATTCTCTATAGGCATTATTGAAAATTTCGAATCGTATGAGTCACCACCCAAAATAATTTCACTCGACCGAAATGAGCATGAAAGCCGAAAGGAAAGACAATTTACTCGCGAGAATATTCCCGATAGCGGTCAAAATAGACGTATTCTCATTTCCGCATGAAAACCCTTCAACCGGAACTTCGTGATCATTCCTCGTTTGTCTTTTCAAGGCCGTCACGAGGTCTCAGAGCGCCATAATGGCAATTATATATTTTTATCTAAAAATGAAATTTCATGTGACACGCAGCCAAATGGCTACAAATCTATTAAATTATCCAATAATTTAGATTAAGAAAATATTTGTTATTATTTTATTTTTAAAAATAAATACAAATTAATCAATAATATAACTGTTTGTTTTCTGTAATAATTCTACTTTTTATGCCAATGAATTAAGATATCGCAATATTAAACTTCTCATATATTTTTCTTTATTTTTATTTCTTCATCAATAACATATAGTGAATATATCATAAAAATAATATACGTTTCAAATGTAAATAATAAATTATATTTGAATATTGAATTCGAATGCCTTTTTTATACATATTTAAAATTCAATATAAAAAGTTATATTAAAAAGATAAAAAATCATTGATGTAAAAAATTTAAATTAATAATATAAATATAAAAATATCAATTAGTAAATATAAATAGTAAATATAATTTTTGAAACTTTCTCATTTATTTTAAAATAAGTTCAGAATAATTTATGAAGACTAAATTATATATTTTATTTAATTTATATATTTTACTTAACATATCATCATATATTTTGCTCAACATATATATAATTGAGAATGTATCCAAAATTAAGACTTTCAAACGATCTCTTTTGAAGATGATGAAGAATTCTTTTATCAATTTAATACTTCATCGTTTTAGATTTAAATTAAGAATGAAAAAAAATAATAATTAATAATTAATAATAAATAAAAAATAAATAAAAAAATTTTAACATAAAATTTTATTTAAATTAAAAAAATCGATACAATAATTTACAGTAATTTATAATAATAATTTACAGTAAATAATTAACAAAGCTAATATTTAATTTTTTTTAATTTTAATTGTTTCTAAAATGAAAAATTTATAAATTTATTAGATAGTATGATATATTAGATAATAGAAATAGATAATAGAATAATTATTAGATAAAAAAACAGATAACCTCTTAATTATTTATTTTAAACCAAGAAACAATGTAAAGAATTTTACAATATGGTTCATATTGGTTCTCGTGACTTTGCATCGTTTGTCTTCAACGGAGTGATTACTTACTGCAATTTGATATTGATTACAATTACCTCTGAGAACGATGAACGACAACTGTTGGAAATTGTCCTTTAAAGCGTTCACGCGAACGTAAGACCTCGTTTCATAGTATAATTGGATAACTGAGATAATTCGAGAAGTGGTATTTTACCGAGGTGCGTCTTTCTTTTTTAATTATACTCGTGGTACGTAAATTATAAGGACGCGTGCGAGTTATTATATTGAGTTCAATTTTTTTGGAATTGTTCGAAAAAGTTAGATTATATTTCTATATATAAATGAAATTAATATTTAGCTACAACTATTATATATATAAAAAAGTTATTTTGTGCGTAATATGCATAGAGACTTTTAACTTTGCAAAATAATTATTATTAATGTTACTTAAATAACGTTAATGTTACTTAATAATAATACGATTATTTTATATCGAATTATTTAAAATTTCAAAACTTTTTGTAGTATATATGTAGTCATATATCTTCTATAATAGATATATAGTCATTTAAAAGTTTTTGTGAAACCCAAAAAATTATTTCTTCTTCTATTCTAAAGAAACAAAATAGTAATAAATTTTACATTACAAAATTAGTTTTATGCTAATTAAATGATTTAATTTTATTATTACTGATTTTATTATTACTTTTTATTAAGAAATATTTTATATATTTTATTAAGAAATATTTTATACATACAATAATGATATATATAGTTATATTAAACAATTGAATATAATTGTGATATAAATTCTGTTATAAAATGTTTATTGTCATTAAATTTTATCTGAAATAAATTATTTCAATATATTAGACACAATTAAATATAATTTTGAAATTGAAAAATATAAAAATATATAAAGAAAACTATTCTTTTAAAATATTAATTTATAAATAAAATTTTTATATTTATATGTAACTTATAGCATATTATATATTTTAATAAATAACTTTTTTATAAGAATTTTTCAGGAAGAAAACATTCTGGTATTTATTATAAATCTTAAATAGCTTAGTAAAACAAATTATTTTTAAATGCTATTTTTCATAAAAATTTACGTCGTATCGATATAAATTTATGATTTCATTTATACAAAACATTAATATATTTAACATTTGAAACATTAATTTTAGAAATAAAAATAATATATAAATATATCGATTTATTTACTAAATTATAAATAATTTAAGTTTGCGTTAAATAAAGTGAAATGATAACATGAAACATTATTAAAAAATTATAATAATATTAAAAAATTTAATTAAAAATAAATTCATATTATCACAATAAAATATTTTAATTACTTACGTAAATTATTTTTTATTTAGGTAGAATTACAAAAATAAAAAAAGATTAATAGGTTTAAAATTTTTGAACTTTTTCTATTATATATAACAATCTTATTCCTAAAAAATCCTATTAAAAATATAAATTTATGAAAAGTATCTAAAGTTTTAAAATATTATAGAAAAAATATTTAATTAAACATATTAAACTTCTATTTTGTTAAACTAATCCTCAAAAGAAATCTTTTGAGACGAAAATAAACAAGTATAAGATATGTTGTTACATAATTTTTTCAATGTTTTCGATATTACAAACTCATTAGCTTTTTAAGAATCGAATGACTGCAATACAATATAAAAAGAATCTTTATTTGATGTTCATTTTATCTTATGATATCGTGTAACTTATAATATTGTTAACGAACAATTTGCAAACAACTTGAAGGGAGTTTTGCTCAATATGAATGCAGCATAAGAAATTTCTCTCTTATTTCTCATAAGTCAATAAAACGAATGAAATAAAAGAAAAAACATTAATAGTTTTTAAACACTTCCCTGAATAATTGATAATCTGATTTTAAACACTACAATTAACCAGATTATTGTTTTCTATTTATTTTATCTATGTAAAAAAATGGAATTGATTTTAGAAAATTTCATTTTAACTTAAAAGTAAAACTTAAAATTTGATAGATAAATATTTTCTTTGATAGATTTTTTTTGATATAGATTTTATTTTAATAATCATTTTTAATTTTAATGCTGTTTAAAGTTTTTTCTTTTTTTTTTGATCTTTTAAGGAATATTATTTAGATTTTTTGATGAGTAACTTCTAATATAATATTGCCATTCTATTATTAATATTTCATTCATGATTCAACATTTCAGTCAACTATTTTGTTTTGTAACGTTTTACTTCTTTTAATCCTTTTAATAGCTATATAATTTTTACATTTCTCTTAAATTATGAATTCATATAGGAAATTATCAAGAGATTGTACAAAAATTTGTTGATAATTTATTCAGATTCAATATTTTATTGTTAAGACTAATTGAAAAATAATTAGACATTTAATAATATAACTATATATTAAATTCATTTAAAAAAATTTTAGTTAATGAAAGATTCTTAAGAGGAAGATTAATTCCCAAATCTAATATCTCTAAAATAGAAAACATTAAAAAATTAATAAGAAAAATAAAAATATTTATTTCAAAGAATCGAAATGTGATGAAAAATTTATTGATTAAAATGAATTATAAAATTTATACATTATAAATTTTCCTAATTTAGAAAAACTAAATTAACTGTTATATAATAGAAAAAAATTAGAATTATTCACAATTTTCAACATTTTTTGTTTTTAAATAAAATTTAATTAAAATTAAAAAATCTAATAAAACATTATTAAATTATAATAGAAATATTTATATATATATAATATATATATATAATATTATATTATATTATATTGTATAATATTATATTGAATTGTTCGGAAAGTAATTTTGTTTTCTTTTTATGGTGTGATAATGAAACATACTTTTTTAATAGCATATATGTATTTTATTTAATTACATATATATATTATACAATATATATAATATATTATTAATATATACATATTATATATATACATATATAATAGGAAGACTGGAGATTGTTGAATTGATAAGTTTGATACACTTTTATATTTCGCATGTTATATTTTATATATTTCCTATATATTACATTATAATTATTTTAAGCAAATTTATTATCAATCTAAAATTATTTTATAAAAAATACATTTTCATGATGAAAAATATTTAATTTAGAAATTTAATACTCTATATGTATGACATTTTAGTTTAAAATTAAATATTTATATTTTTAATTAAATTATTAAAATTATTGTTTTATAATTTTATATTTTAGGAGCTATGAGATTATATCAAATTTTATTTATGTATTATATTTTCTTAAAATAAAAAATTGAATAAAATAATCTTATGTAATAAATATTCTTCAGCAAATAAATTATAATGAAAATTTATATATTTTGAAAGATGTCATTTAAATGAAAGTCTAAAAGTTGTTAAATAAATTTATCTGATGATATATTAAAAATGCTGTACTGAAAATTATTAATGAAAATAAATCAATAAAAACAAAAATAAATCAATACAAAAATACAAAATCAATAAAATTGCTATTATTTAAATATATAATTAAATATAAAATTAACAATTGAATAAAAATAGGTTTTTATTCAAATTTTATAACATCGTAAATATTACATAAAAACGAATACAAACGAATAAAAAAATTACTAAAGAATATTTATTAATTTTAGCAAACTTTAATTGTAATCTTTATTGTTGTGTATATATTTTAATGTTATGGATTTTGATTACAACATATATATTAAAAGCGTAGACAAAAGTAAAAATAAAGCTTGCATTTATTACAACTCTTTATATTTATG
>NW_006264109.1:57216-57920 GCF_000469605.1 Apis dorsata
TAAAATTAAATTTAATTTTAAATTGGATTCAATTTTAAATGTATTTTAAATTATGTAACACAATTTAACATACAATGTAACATAAACACAATTATATAAAACAATGTTGGTATAAGTATTCGAATAAAAATATTTGAGCATTGTGAAATTTATATGAAAACTATTTTATTTTTATGTCTCATGCTTTTCACAATTATGTATTAATTCTCCTACAAATGGAAGTAATTGAGATATTTTATATCATTTATGAAAAAACATTTTTTAAATACGTTTTTGTTTAAATTTGTTTTTATTAAAAAATAGAATATTATTTATAAATTGATTATTGAAAATGTAAATATGCAAAATAATGATAACAATATTATTTAATTTGTTTATTTGTTAATTATACAATCTTTTTTTCAAAAATATATTAACTTTTTCCACTTTTTTATTTTATTCTATTTTTTATTTTATTACTATAATTAATTTTCTCATTATAAATCAGTTGAGAATTCTAAAGTTTACTAAGAAATATTTATATATTATACAAATCGTAACATTAATTGATTTAATAAAAACAATTCTAGATATTTGACAAAATCATTAAAAAGTAAAAGATATAATAAAACATACATAAAAAGCATACTCAAAAAAAAATAATATAATCAAAGTAAGCGAAAGAAACACAAATTATTAATAATTAATAATTAATAATTAATATA
>NW_006264109.1:59103-66520 GCF_000469605.1 Apis dorsata
TATAAAAAACATGAAAAATATTAAAAATTGTTAAAGATCTTAATTTTTTGATCAAAAGCTGTGTAACTATATGATCTTCAGTTAATATGAAGATAAGATTATATCATAATATATATCATATATTATAAGATTATAAGATTATAAAATTATAAAATATTTCTGAATTTTCTGAATTCTGTTATATTATATCTATAATTTTTATATAAAATATTTTTTCAATAAATTTTAGTTTCCAAAATAAGTATTTTGCTGTTTATGTTAAAATGATGTATCTTGTATATCGACTTCTGTAATGTTAAATTATTCGTAATCATATTATAAAAATCGAGCCAGTTTATGATTGTAGTTTACGCAAAAATACACGTGTCGATATCTCCATACTCTGATATTTAAGAAATATTATTTAAGAAATATTATAAATAGTTACTTATTGAAAGTTCTATTTTTAAAAAAAGCAACACTTTTCTCCTAATCTTGTTTAATTCGAGTGACGTAAACTCACTTAATTTCTTGGTCGAGTTACGATAAGCATAGCAAACATTAGAGCATCACGACATATATTATTTTTTGTCTCTCATTTTTATAACGCTTCTTCTTCGATAAACCATGTCGGGCGTTAAAATTAAAAAAAAAAAAAAACGAAAGAAAAGAAAAAGAAAAAGAAAAGAAAAAAATAAGAGAAAAAATTAATAAACATTTTCGCGATGAAAATGCTTTACAACTTAACGTTGTTAATAAAAGATGTATGTCTCGAGCGGCCGTGACTATAAAAACGTATCGACCACGATATACTTTCATCAAAATAAAACTTGTATCATATTTAACAATATAAAAGCACTTGCAACATAGTTAAAAAATACTAATGTAGACATTCACGAAATAGCTAATCAAATGTTCGAATATTCAAGAATATTTCACCGAAACTAAAAATTTTAATACCATTTTATATTTCTGTTATGTAAAAGTGATATTTTATATGATTGAAAAGATATAAGAATATGATAAAAATAAATTGTTAACGAAAATAGAAATAAAATTATTTCTTCACTTTTTTTCGTGATTCGTATGATTCTATTTTGTATTTATTATCATAATTAGATTGTAGATTATTATGTAAATATATACTTTTGTTTTATAATATTTATTAATAATTGTTTAATTTTTGAAGAAATAATTATTATTTTAAAATGAGAGTATAATAAAGAATATAATAATATATAAAGAATATAATAAAAAATATACTAGCGTTACAAAAATTATTTATTTATTTATATATTAATTATAATATTTATTATACAAAATTATAATATTTATATTACTTTATAATTAAACCATCAATATCGATATTAATAAAAAGACAAATTATTTATTTTAAATATTAAAACCATCATTTTTGGAATCAAATTTTATTTATTTAAATAATATTTAACAATATTGGTTTTTCTTTATTTAAAAATCTCATATTAATATAATTTTTAAATCACATATTCGTATTTATGTTTAGTATCTGTATCATACGTATTTATGTTTTACGTATTTATGTTTACGTTTTTATGTAAATTTTAAATAATATTTATAATTAATAATTAATTGAAAATTTTAATATTTTAAATTCTTTTTGAGCTTAATAATTTAGAAAGTATTAATTTAATAATCTGAAGATAATTGGATATGCAAATTTTATCCAAAACATATTCTAATTCAAATCTAATTCAAATTTATTGTTCGTTTTTGAAATATATAGAATATCTGGTATGTTATAAAATAATCCATAAATATAATATCCATATTCATAAATAAATATAATAAAAATATAAATTTTTATGAAATAAAAAAATAAAAAAAATTATAAATAATAAAATCATTATTTATCGATTGCATAATTTTTTTTTAAAGTTTTAAATAAAAAAATTTAAATATATTAGATTGTCCTTTTTTTCTTATTATATATAAATAAACTATATGATTTCTTTTAAATTATTGTATTATTGATTCACTAATAAGAAATCTTTTATGTGTAGCATAATTTGAAGAGACGCATCTAGATTTAAANTCAAATAATATTATTAAATTTCATATAATTTACTTTTACTTTTATTTTCTTTTTTCTTTTAATCATATGGAATTTAATAATATTATTTAATTTACTATTTTTTTATTTTTCTAAAAATTTCATAATTTTATTTTTCAAAAATTATCTTCATTATATATAAATAATAATAATAATAATAAATAATTTGATGAATAGTTTAATAATTATTTAAATGACCAACTGCTTTTAGAAACAATAGAAACGTAATTAATATAGATAATATAAAAAATATAATAAATAAAAATATTTTTAATAATGAATAAAAATTTTTAAAATGATTTATTTTTATGAATTATATTAAACTCAATTCAATTATTTTTACTTTCATCTTTTGTTATACAAAAGCAAAATCTTATTTGTGTATTTATATTTTAAGCAAAAATTTAATTAAATTTAATTTAAGTTACATATTAGATTTTAAAAAGAAATATAAAATTGAAGATATATTATTCTAATATTAGAAAGAGTGTAAGAGATATACAAATAATATAAATAATGATAATTTTTCAATTAAAATTATTTTCTGAAATTAAAGCTATTATGACATCGTAAATATTACATAACAAATGAAAAGAAAAATTACTACAGAATATTTATTAATTTCAGCAAACTTTAATTGTAATCTTTATTGTTGTATGTATATTTTAATGTTATGAATTTTGATTACAACATATGTATTAAAAGCGTAGACAAAAGTAAAAATAAAGCTTGCATTTATTACAACTCTTTATATTTATGNAAAATTAAATTTAACTTTATATTGGATTCAATTTTAAATGTGTTCTAAATAAAACACAATTATGTAAAACAGTGTTGGTATAAGCATTCGAATAAAAATATTTGAGCATTGTGAAATTTATATGAAAACTATTTTGTTTTTATGTCTCATGCTTTCCACAATTATGTATCAATTCTCTTATAAATGGAAGTAATTGAGATATTTTATATCATATATACAGTTATATATGTTATATACATATACAAAATTATTCAAAACATTGATCTTAAAAATATATTTTACAATTATTCATTGCAAAGATTTATTTAAATCAATGAGATATTTTATAAATAATTTTTATTGCATTTTTTTTGTTTATATAATTTATTATTGAAATAAATGAAATATTTAATGATACAACAATCTTTTATAAACTAAAATGATAAATAATAACTATAATTATTTAAAAATATTATTTAAAAACTATAATTATTAAAAATATTAAATAAAAATCTGATAAAAGATTTATTCAATTAATATTATTTAAATATATCTCGATATTATATATAATTTCTTTATAAAATTAATGCAATAATGAAGAGTATAAATATAATAAAGGGTTATAAAATCATTAAAACGACAGACAAACAATAGACCTATAAAATCGAGTACAGAAGAAAGTTTTGTATAAAAAATTATTTTTAACATTTCCGACATTTAGTATTTTTTTTACTTTCATTTTTCATCTATTAATATATGAAATATTTCATAAAATCATAACAAAATGATAAAATAATAAAATAATAAAAAATAAATATATTACTGATAATTTATCAGAAAATTTTTTAAATATTTAAATATTTTAAATATTTAAATATTTAATTCATGTGACATTTTAAAATAATATATACAATCGAAATAATAATAAAACTAACTATTTAGAGTAAACAATTTTAATAACTTCAATCTTATACGTATATTATTAAACATTCTTCTAAATGTTTTCAAAAAATTTCAATTATCGCTTGTTAATTTTTAAAATGTTAATTATTAAATTTAATAATTATTCAAAACATTTTTCCAATGAATATTTACAGACTTATATTATTTTACTTAATCAACGTTCTTACATTTTTGGAACATCTTGTAAAAACAAGGATATAGTGAACAGATTATGATCGTGATATAATCAGATAACTGTCATTTTATATATTATCGCATTTGTTCTAATTAATTTCTTTTTTTCAGATAACTCATCATCTATATTACGATTGCTTATTTACTTGTTATATTCTTACCATTAAAACTAAAGAAGAATGTTTTGATCGTATGTCGAATTCTTTTGTTTTTATTTAAGCAAAAATATAAACCCATATATTAATATTATAATATATTAATATTCCGATATTATCTTTGCAATTAGAAATAATAAGACAATATAGAATATTGAAACAGTCACTGTGATCATTATTTTAAAATGTGAATATTATGTAAATATTAATTTTAAAAATTGTTAATTATAATAAATATTTATAAAATAAATATAATGAAAATGAAATGCTTTGCATTTCTTCATTATTAATACATTATTATTAATAGTATCGAAATAATCTAAATTTTTCAGGATACCATAGGATACCATAGTTTGATTTATTCTAAAAATACATTAAGTTAGATTAGATTTATTTCAAGATAAAGATGTAATTACATAACACAAATATAATATAATACAAGAAATATTTTTAAAATTGGATTTACTGTTATTTTCTTTGTTTTATTAAAGTGAATAAATTTAAAACTTGTTAAGCTTTGTTCATTTTCAATACAATAAAGTACTATATATATAATATTAATATAATGTTATTAACAATTACATAAAAATAATATATAATATTTCATAAAATAAGTTAATAAGAAAACATGCACTATTAATATATTTTTTAATCAATATTTTGCATTAATTTTATCTTTAAAGATATATAATTTTTGTTCAAACAATTATTTTATATATTAAATAGTATTTAAGAGATGTTGAGAAAAACATTTTATATAATTTTTCATTTCCAATATTGAAATCTCTTTTCTTATTCTACATAAAAATGATAATTAATAAACATATAAATCAGATATTTTTTTGAAAATAACTTCTAAAATTAAAGAAATCATCTAATATCTAAAATTTTACTAAAATTAAATGAGTAAAAATTAAAGAATTATTAAGATAAGAGCAGAAATATCAAAAAAAAAAAAAGAATCTAATATTTTTAGTAATTCAGAAAATTATTATAAATATATAAATATTATGTTATAAATTATTATAAAATATTATATCTAATAATAAGAAATTTATATAATAAGTTAAAATAAAAAGTATGAATTAGAAAAAACTCTCAAGAAACCAATTTATGATTAAGTCTCAATGATTATTATTTGAAATTAATATTGGGAAAATACTAAAAAAAAATTCGCTAACTCACGATCACTATGGTTGCCACAATATAAAACATGATCGATACGTCGTCGTATTTTATATATCATTATGAACGTCGTATATCTCTCTTTAACATTTAGATCGCTCTTAACGAATATATTTGTGGCTACGCTAAACGAAATGGAATGCCGATACTCACGCAACTTTCTATCTTTCGAGAATTTATTTCTTTTATCACAATTGCATGAAACTTTACTGCATTTTTTCGTTTTGTTTATAATTAAATTTATATAAAATTTATGTGCATATATGATATAAAATATTTTTTTATTGTTCAATTTTATTATTCTAAATTTAATTGATAATAATTTTATGAATCTTTATATTAAGTATATAAATAGATTTTCGCGATGTTTTTTAGAGATATTTTTATTGATACGAAAAAAATAATATATCAAATTTTAATTAAAGTAATTTTTTTTCAAATTTATTATTTTTTGTCATTTCTCAGATAATAATCAGTATTCAAACATTATGTTATAAAAACATAATTGAGGATTTTCTTAAAAACAGATCTTGTTTCAATATAGAATTTAGAATATAATCGCATATTTAAAAATAAAAAAATGTTTTATAAAATTTTGAGTTTCAAAAGTTTCTTATTATTTTTATAATTCGAAATTCTCGAAATTCGTGTAATGAATAATTTGTGATTGATATAATAAAATAAATTTATTTTTTTTTTAAGTAATAATAATTTAATCATGGTTACATTAATCCTTCAATAGAGAAAAATTAAAATATAAAAATTTAATATTTCATGGGTTAAACAAATTACTATTTTTATTGATTAATTAATTATTATTTTAAATTTGAAAAATTTGAAAAATTATAATTTTTAAAAATCTTAATTCTTAACAAAATAAATATTTTGTAGAAAAAAAGAAAAAAAATAAACATTTTGAATTTTGAGAATTTCCAGAATTTCAAAGAATTTAGATTTAAATTTGTATATTTAAAATTTGTATATTTATCAGGTTTTGATTTATTTATAATATTTATTGATCTTTTATCAACTTATATTTTTTATTAACTTTTATCAAATATAACCCAATCAAGATATAAAGTAATGAAAAAACAATCAAGAATGGTGATTGAGAAAACGGTATATATATTTACATAAATACAAAAATTTGTTAATTAGATATTTATTTCATTTATTTCATTATTTGTGCCTAATCACAGTGCAATAATAATAGTAAATTCGATTTTTTGCAATTTTTTTTCTAATTCATAAATTTATCTATTAATCATTGTTAATTATTGTTACTTTCTGTAGTTTTTTTTGTGCTTAGTAATGAATTCTGTTGATAAATTGACTATAACTGGTTATTGAAATAGGAACTGAAATATGTAAAAAAGAAAAAAAAGTATGAAATCAAGAAATAAATAGCATGTGAAAATAAATAGATTATTCTTTGCTTTTATGATTCATTTTTCTTTCTTTTTTATTCGAGGATCAAAATGATTTCTTGAAGTCATCCTCTTATCCTACATATCATTATTTCGTTTTTCGATATTTGATATATGCATTATTTTGATATGTGCGATTTTGTTGATTTTCGACATATTTTCAATAACATTAATTAAACATTGATTAATTCTTGAATAATTTTATTTATTTCATAATTTCATAATATTTAAATCTATTATGAAAATATAAAAAATTAATAATTTATTTTAATAGTTATTTGCACAATTTTTAAGAATATATTGAATTACTTATATTCAATTATATTTCATATTCGAATTCGAATAATAACGTGATAAGTCATTAAGAAATACAAATATTATGAAATTTTATATATTATATAATATTTTCATAAAAATAAAAAAACTCTTTAAATCTTAATATTTCAAGATTAAGAGTACTAAAATAATGAGAATGAAAAAAAATAAAACTATCAAAATGATCATATTCATGATTTAAATGATGATGAATAATATTCATTGCATAACAAGATGAAAAATTTTCATTCATTTCTTTTGTTTATTTCTACCTTTTCTATTCGTTATTTTTCAAGAAAAGACTCGAAATTTCAACAAAATACATTTACTAGATCGTTATCATAAAAATAAAATCTATTATATTATATATAAATATTAATAAGAATTT
>NW_006264109.1:66931-69495 GCF_000469605.1 Apis dorsata
TTATAATTGATATAAAAAGTTTGTTGCTAATGGTTAAATTTTGATTATGTATATATATGTAATATATATGTAAAACATAAACAAAACGCATTAATTGTGCAAATATTATATAATGAATTATTTTCTTTTTGTGATACAATTTTTGAAAAAGTTAAACAAGTTTATATATATTCCACGAAATTTTCAAATTAAATTTTCTTAAGAATGAAATCTTAAATAAAAAAATTTTTCTTATATTTTAATTTAATTTTCAATATAGAATAATAGAATCAAACATATTACGTATCTTTAAGTATCTTGTTTGTTCAAAGTTAAATGTTTATTCAAAGTTATTATTACTAGGTTTATATTAAAAAAAATTCTTTTTTATAATTGTAAAAAATAATTAATTCAAAAAAGATTTCAGAAATAAATAAGGTATTATAATATAAACTAATTTTATTCACTTTTTATTTTCATTCTTTTAAAATTTTATAAAAGATTAATAGCAAAAGATATAATAGTTTATCAGATATAAACTCGTAGTATAATAAATAAAAAGAAAAAGAAAAAATATATAATTAAGATTATTAATGAACTATTATATTCAAATAATATTTTATTTAAATATAAATAATAGATCTCTATTTAAGTGCAAATAATAATTTTATATGTATATATGTTTCTTTTTTTTTACTTAGATAATTTTTTAAATTGATATTTTCAGACTTACATTTATTAATATATACATTCTTATATATATACATTAATACATATACACAATACATATATACATACATAATATATACATTCTTATATAAAGAAACAAGAAGAATGTTAAAATATTAAGATATTATTAATTATTATATTTCTGTTTTATTTTATTATAACTATTTTATTTCTTTCATTTCTTACGATTCTAATCCTCTTTTAGTTTAAGAAATTATTACGTTACACATAATCTTTTTATTTTTATAAATATATCAAAATATTCATTAAAAATGAAGTATTTTAATAAAAATTACATTATTATACTTATATTTCAAAATTTGAACTTTTTTGACATATATCTCTTATTCTTCTAACGGAATAAATATTAAGTATCTCAAGAAAGCATAAGAAGATCATTTCAGCCGTTCAAACATAATATAAGTTCACGAGCTGTAGGAATCGTTCAAATGGACAAACTTCTTTCTTTTCTTCCTTCCTTCCTTCCTTCCAAAAGCGTTTTAAGATCTCGCGCAATGAATGCTGATGATCCTACGCAGCGTTCAAATATTTGGATCCCTTGGCACGTACAATCGGAAAGGAGCGCATTCTGCTTGAAAGAACGAGGGGAAAGTATAGAGAACTCTAGTCTGAGGAAAAGATAAATCGAAGTGCGTCAGCCGAAATGTTCGACCCTGAAGTCTCGTTTAGATTAGTCAAGTTACTTAAATTCAAATAAAAGTCTTATACAAATCAAATTAAAAGTTATTTAAATTCAATCTACGATAGATATTTGAAATATTATATATAATAAATTAATATAATAATAAATTTAATGTAATATTAAATTTAAGATGAAATTGAAAATAATAATATATATATCTATAATGATAAGAGAAATTTTGAATATGTTGTTAAAATAACATATACATATTTTCATTTGTGTTATCTTATTTCATTATATGTTATATTAATTTCATCTTTCATATTTATTATTTGTTAGCTTGCTTGAAATTCATCATATAAATTCATACTCTAGACATAATTTTAAATTAAAAGAATCGCAACTCTTCTTGAAATTTGTAAAAATATTTTCAATTAAATCAAATAATAAATTCATTTTGATCAAATTAAATTTATCCAAATTATTTATATAAATGATTTAAATCTAAATTAAAATGAATAAAAAAATATTTCAATTTAAATAAATAAAAAATTTATATAAATTAACTTCAAATTATATGGTTTCTTGAATTCAAATAATTTTACTTAATTTAAGTGGAACTTAATCAAGCGAAAAAAAAGCAAAGGCGATAATTAATTTTCGAAATATAATTATCTTGTTTAATGAATAAACAAATTGTTAGAAAAATATTGAATAATCAAAATTATTTCAAAGATAATTTTATTCGACAAAATAAATAAATATGTATGAGATATCTCATTCAGAAAAATATTGAATGACCTAATTTTGTAGAAGTAAATATACGTGAAATAATATGTTTTTTTAAATATATTTAAATAAATATATTGTAGAAGCTAATGATAAGATGTACATAATTATTATGTGCTAAATTTCTTTATTATAAATGTAGTATAAATGTACTATAAATATAATCTCTTGATTATAAATATAAATATAAATGAGAATTTCAAGATTTTTTTGTAAATGTTATTATTTTTAATAGTAAATATAAAAATATATTATTTATAAAGATATTTTTAAGTATTTTACTTATCATAATTTATAATTTATATTCTTCAATTTTAAAATTTTTAATTTTTGATAATTCTTGTTGCTATATAACAAAAGTTTCTGTAAGATTTACAAAAAACAATTTATATAAAAAATTTTCACATGAAATCTAAAATAATTT
>NW_006264109.1:69999-74009 GCF_000469605.1 Apis dorsata
TCTAAAAATATTTCTACATATTTTTTCTAAAAATATTTCATATACTTATTAATCAAAATAATAAGAAATTAAAAAAAATTTCAAATTCAATTTCACTTATTTCTATATTAATAATATATTTTTATATATAATATAAATTTTTATATATAATAAATAGTAAAAAAAGAAAAATACATTTCAAACTTCAGCTTTCTTTCATTAACAAACTAAGAAGAAATTAATATTGAAGTAAGATATTATTTATCCAATACTATTTTTCAAAATACATCACGAACGAAAAAAATAAAAATATCTGATGAGTTAATCTTGTATTGGAATATTTTCAGATTTTCTGATTTTCTCAGAATATTTTAAAGTTTTCATCGATCATGTCCATGTTTGGTAGAAAAAGTGTCATGAAATGAATTACTGTACTCAGAGTATTAAAGCCCATCAATATTACTATCCATTATCTACTTTATTAGCAGAAGTTTCTTTTTTTTTCATAAAATAAATATCATAGAGCAAATACGCTAATAAGTAAAATATAATATGGATTGAAATCAAATGAAATGAATTTGGCCGGTGTTTCATTTCTTTTATTTATGATTTTTTTTTCTAATGATATTACAGTTTTATGTATAGATAAAGTAATAATAAGATATAATAAGAATTAATATTTGTTTTTATGAAAAAACGAAATGGAAATTACATCTAATTATTTTTTATGTTTCGTTGAAAAATGAATAAATAATTAATTTGAAAATAATTGTTATATGTAATATGTATACTAGATACGTAATTAATTACAAAAAAGCACTAATTTTATGATACGATTTATTTATAATCTAATTTAAGTAAAACTGTTTCTGTTAATAATTTTTTAATAAACAACGAAAAACTTTTTTAACACTATTCAATATGATAACAGTATATTAAAAAGTCATTGAGAAGTCATTATTATAATTTTCTAAATGCAAAATAGTATAAAATATGAAGATTATAGTAATTAAAATATATGAGATTTAGAATTAAAAAATATTGTAAAAATATATATATTTTTACAATGAAAATAGTTTTATAACTTTTTTATATTAATCTAATCTAATTAGAAATAATTCCTTTGAGAAGCTATTGATGAAGACATTATTCTCAATCTACAAAATGATGAACAAAAATATTCACACATCTTTTGAAAACAGTTGGTTTATATATAACTTTTATGAATATTTATGAATAATTTTTTTAAAAATACATCAAACAATTTGATTTTTTTAAAAAAGATTATTAGATAATAAATTAAAATAATAAAAAAAATTTTTTTTAAATATTATTAACCGAAATTATGAACAAAAGGAATAAAGATTATGATTTCTAATTTTTTTATTTGAACTTATAATGAATCTATAATGAAATTAGTCAAAATTTTTAGCTAACAATAATAGTATAGTATTAACATTAATAAATACAAACATTATAAAAAAATACTATATTTTATTAATCCTAATATAAATTTATTTTAAATCGTTAAACAATAACACGAAACAATAACAATAACATACAATAACATTATTATTGCAAGATTTAAATAAATTAATTCAAATATTATTATAAATATCAAGACAAAAGATAAAAATGGATAATAAAAATTTTCTTAATTTAAAAAAAAATATATAGTTCATTATATATCATTATGTATTATAAATATTATAGTATATTATTATATAAATATTATAGTATATATATTTTATTATTATATTATTATAATATTAATAGTATATATTATAAATATTATTTTTTCCAAATTTTACTGTAAAATTGTAAATTTATAATTATAAAAGATAATAAAACAATATAAAAATTTATGACTACAATATTAAAAGAATTTATATATTAATATTTAAATCATTAATATCATAATTAATGAGTTTGACTTACAAATTAGCAAATATCCAATGACTTATGGATACGAGTTATATCAGGAAATGTTTTATAAGCAATTTGTATATATATGTATGTAGTAGTACTTTGATTATTCGAACTAATTAATTATAGTTTAATTGGATTTAATTATCAAAATTATTTCAATTATCAAAATTATTACAAAATAAAAATTTAAAAAATAAATTTAAAATATATATATATTATTCTAGCTAATTCGATTGATTTAAATATTTTATTTGTTTTTGATAATATAAAATAATATCAGTTTTATTTTATAAATATATAACAACTAATATAAAAATAAATGAATAATAATTGAATAATTGAATAATAAATAAAAAATAATTCATAATTTACTCTATTATAATCTTAATAAAAAATTGTCTTCAAAAGATCAAAACAATAGAATACGAAACATATATTCTTATTGATAAAAACTAAATTGATAAATACAAATGATAGAAAAAACAAAACGCGTGAAATAAAAATTTATCCGATACAATATAACAAAAAAAAAAAGATAATAAAAAAGTCATTCAATAAAAAAGAAATGGAAAAAAATTGCTAATAAATAAATAGAATTATAAAATTTTGTCAAGTCAAAATGAAAATACGTGAATAAAATGAAAATAAAATATAATTTGTAGATAGTAGATTTTTTTAGATAACAGAAAATTTATTAAGAAATTGAAATATTATAAATAAGCGATACGATATATAAATAGAAAAGATAAAAAAAAAGAAAATATATCATACGAATAGATAGATTTTCATTATTTATAAATATAATTTAATATGTCGAAAATTGTCGAAATATGACGCATTGTATTGTATTATGAAAAACATATGCACTGTAGTCCAATTCTGAATTATGAATCGAAAATTCACCATAGCAGAAATGAAGGATTTATTAGCTGCTCTTGATTTTATTGATATTTTCTCACTCTTGTAACGTTTTTTCCATCGTCTCCGTTTTGTTTAATGACACCAATTCACACAAAACTCCAGCTCATTCAAAGAAATTGCATTTATAATTGAGATAAAGAACAGTCATAGATTATACCGATTTCCGGATTTATTCTAATTGACTAACGAGATTGGTGGAATTAAAACTATGTTTCGAAACTGCAAAATACAAAGTATATATTTTGTAAATTTCTCTGTGTTTTTTCTAATACATAATGATGGAATTATCGATACAATATTGATTGATGAAATTTTCAAATCAATTGATGAATCAATTTATGATGTCTTGATGAAATTAGGAATATA
The DNA here is from genome assembly GCF_000469605.1 of Apis dorsata. Lineage (NCBI taxonomy): Eukaryota > Metazoa > Arthropoda > Insecta > Hymenoptera > Apidae > Apis > Apis dorsata. Next base: position 73,195 of record NW_006264109.1, read on the forward strand.
TTAGGAATAAAAGTTAATCAGCACTTAATCAGAAATTAATTTTCATTAGAAAATAAAATAGAAAGAAAATAAAATGTATATAATAATATTTAAATAAAAATGAATTGGATATTATAAAATGATATTATAAAATGATTTGAATTTTTTGTTTTAGTTAAGTTGTAGTATATACTTAAATGAAATTATTTAATAAAATTCTATTTTCAATTTTAATATTCTAATTTAAATTGCTTTTAAGCCATAAGAATTAATTCTATAATAAATAGAAAATTTATGGAATTAAATAAAATTTCAAACTTTTTATATTAAATATATTTTTCATATTAAATATACAATATAAACTTCTTGTATTAAATTCTGTATTTAGTATTAAATACTAATATTTTTGCAAATTTAATTTTGTTACATATTGTCTCTGAAAACTTATTTTCATTAATCTATATCAAATTTATTGAAGAAATAATAGCACAATAATAGAACAATAATAGAACTATTTATATATTGTTTTCTTTTTAATTAAAATAGTTTTATAAAACATTTATTTTATATAATCTTGTATAATCTTTAAAAATTCCAATTTTTTGAATAAAAATTTATTATTTCATAAAAATATGATATAAAAATAAATTAATTGATTAATATATTATTTATATTATTGTATATAAAACCCATAAATGTTATTATTATATTATAATATAATTATATTATATTATAATTCTTTTTTTAAAAGAAAATATAAAGTAATATAATTAAATAAATATATATATGTATACATATAAAATAAATTAATAACGGTATATTAATATCATATATTA
>NW_006264109.1:74317-82522 GCF_000469605.1 Apis dorsata
ATATTATAATATTATATAAATATATATATTTAATAATATTATATATCTTCACAGTTTATAATACACATATTATAAAAAAATATATATAATAAAACATATAAATTTAATTATTTCAGTTTATGTATATTAATTATGCATATGTGTTTTTGATAATATATTTATATTTTTCATTTGTATATTTCATATCAATATGTTGGGAACACAATAATGGATTAAACTAGTATTGCTCTTTCTTTATAATAAGAATTATAATATGCATCTATTGTGTAATATTAAATCTGAATTGTCTCTATGACAGTTTGTAACCAATTCAAAATATATATTAAATTTTTATCAGAAATTTAAAAATTTAGATGAAAATATTTCAATATTGTATCGATAATTTCATCATTATGTATGATTTATGTGAAAAATATCTTTATTTATTTAATAAATACATTTAATAATCTTTATTTATTTAATAAATATATTTAATAATCTTTTTTATTAAATCTTTATTAAATATATTTATATCATACAAATATCTTTACATAATATGCTATTTATTTTCTTTTATTTTATGTATTTTCTTTTTTGAATATTCACCTAATATATAAATATTTAATGGAAATATATTATATTATGTAAAATAAAAAGATTCAAAAAACCAATTAATTCAATTGTATTGATTAGCTGAAAAAGAGACTAACACTTTTATTTGCAAATTTGTTAATTAAATAAGTATTTGTTAATTAAATAAATTAAAAAATAAAATTAAAAAGAATTAAAATGAATTTATTTTTAATTATAATTATTTTTAAATTATTACATAGTTCGTATATTTTGCTTAGTATTTTTACTTACTTAATTTTATTTAATTATATATATATATATTTGTAATTAATTACGAATTGAGAATAATTCGGAAACCAAGACCGACAATAACTTATACAAGAGTATACAAACATATTTCAAGGTTATCGAAGTCGTTAAAGAATATATTTTTTTTAGACAGTATTTTTTAATTCTTTTTAATAATTACTGAAAATTCTAAATTACAAATATTATAAATAATAAACAAATTCTAATTTATACTTTTTGTAATTAATCATTTTTGAAATGTTCCAAAGTGTTTGTCAAGTTACACAAAATTTATTTAATGATATCAAAATATCGAAATGAAATCGTTAGTAACGTGATTAAACGTGGAGAATCACACATAGAATCATGTTGATTCTAAGAAAAAATATATTTTTCAACTGACTCATATTACTACAAAAAAAGATTATCTTATAAACATCAAAGAGATTCGTCATGTAAATCAATTCACATGTCGGTCAATCATAGAGAAAAAATAATTTTATTATAAAAAATTAATTAAAATCTATTATAATATAAATAAAATAATAATAAGTTAATAAATCAAGATAATATTAAAAAAAATTAAGTAAAATTTGAAATAAATTAAAATTTTTTTGTTTTTTATTGCTAAATATAAATATTATTTTTATGCAAGAAAAAGTTGAAATAATTTAAAAATAAATGGAAAAAAATTAAATAAACTAAATAAATTAAATTCTTATTAACTCTACAAATAGAATATCTTTTTAATAAGAGAGAAATTAGAACTATTATAAATAGAAATATATGAACAAAATAAAGGTAATTTAAATATTATCAAAAAAAGTATTGAATTTGGCTAGAGAAAATAGGAATGAGACGAAAATGGAACGTACAACTTGACAGCTTTATTGCAACTGATTGTACATTATTCCAACAATCAAATGTAATCAGGATTCAGCCGATCTCGTGGGCAAGAAACTTTCTTAACTTTAGATGAAGTTATTATCAAAGTCAACTTAATAGAGCTTGGAGATGGAAACTAATAATTAGGAAATCGGCTCTCGATACTTTGTCATTTCTTAATCGAATGGCACTTAGTTAAATAAATATTCGAACGATACTTTAATTTAATTTCGTGCATTATATTATTTTTTTTTTCAATTTCTTCGTCTTTTTAATATTTTAATGAAAAAATATAAATAGATAAATTTTATTAAAAAATTCACTTTTTATTTTATAACTTTTATACAATTTTTATAATTTTTATAATTAACATAAAAATTTTTTATATTTTATTTTATTTATATCATAAATTCAATATATTTTTATCTTGTTAATTAAAAAGAAATTGAATTTTTTGATAAATTTTATACATGCCTTTATGAAATTAGAATTTATAGCTATTTTATATAATATTGAGAAATACTATAGTGTTTTTTTTTTAATCAATAATTTTTGTTTTTTTTTATACAAACTATTATATGTGTAAAAGACTAATTTATATTATTGTTATATTTCATTCAAGAAAAAGCTTCATGTTATTAATATATAAAATAGAAATTACATTTATATATAAAAAATTATATATTTATTACATACATTACATTTATGAAATAATAAAATAGAATTATTTTATTGCAAAACGATATAAAACGAATAAATAATGACTCTAAGGAAATTAAAAATTTATTTTTAAAGAAATATTCAAAATATTATTTACGTGATAAATATAAGTACATATGAATATATTTTTATATCACTCAATATTTTAAATTTTCGATAATTTAACTCACTATAGCTTATGTTAAATAAAAAATAAAATAATATGCATTTTCTTTATTATGATAATTTAATTTTTTATGAAACCTTAAAATTATTTTAATTAATTTATATCAGTTTTTTATGCCGTAAATTTTAAAACGAAAAATATTTTATTTTATAATTAATATCTAAATATATTTATTATTAAATGAAATTAATAAATATAGTATGTGAATTTGCACTATTGCAAAATACACATTAGTATACTTATATTATATCTATATTACATTATATATATTTCATATATACATTATATTCTATGTAATAATAAGTAAATATGAAAGTTTATATGAAAGTAAAATATACTATACTAGTGATATATATACTAGTGATACATTAGAAAGACAAAAAATATGGAAGTGTTATATTTGATAATAATTTAGTTTTTCTATAATTCTCATGATTGTTTAATTTAAATAAAATCATATTATTTTATCTATAAAACTTACAAAATTTATAAAATAAATACATTATATTAAAGGGACATAGTTTAGTTTATTTATTTTTACAAATAAAAGATTAATTTGCAAAAAATAAAGATTAAATCATAAATTTTTTTGCTTTTTTTTCATATAATATCATTTTCATAAGCGATATATATATGTATATATAAAATTTTAATTAAATCAAATAAAATTAATTAAAATATTAATAGTATAAGATGAATTATATATAACCATTTTAAATATTTCATTTTGATTAATATATATCAAAATTCTTTTTATAATACATATTACATAATATTAAATAAAAAAAAATTTTTTAAATAATTTGATTTTTTAGAATAAACTTTTAAACTAATTTCTACTTCTAACTGTTTTTATATATAACCTGTATAACCTACAATTATTTTGTCTATCAAATAATAAAATAAATATATATTAATAATTTATATAATAAACATTTCATTTAATAAAAAAAAATATCAAAAAGTTGATTTTAAAAACTGAATTAAAAAAAGAAAATATAGATATAGAAAAAACCAAATATTATTGTTATGAGTGATTAATATATGCTGTACTATATCTCGCTAAAATACTTTGGAAATCATTGTTATAATAATTTTGTTTTTTATATTTTACTATATTTTCTTCATAGCTCAGAATGATTTGTTCACAACATTTTTTCCTTTAATATTAGGATCATTGGCATCTAAATTCATAATTAAAAAAATCATTAGCCAATTTAATAATTTGATATTATTTGTAATCACATATAATACATTACAATATAGTACAATATTGACATATAGTACATTAAATGTAAAATTTATGAGTCGCTATTAATTATTGTGTTAAAAATCTTTTAAAATCGTATTAATATAAAAGATAAAAGAATATTTTAATATCATTAAAAGTATGTGTTCTAAAAAAAAAAGTTTAAATATCATTAAAAAAATATATTTTCTATAATTATTAAAACTTTTAATAAATTTTAAATTACATATTAGAATTTGTGTTATTCAATATCTGTTCAGACATAAAATTAAAAAAATTATATCTTGCATTTCTAATGGATTTGCTACTTTCAGATAAATTATATCATATATAATATAAGGAATTATTGATTAATTGATTGTTTTATAAGACGCATATTTATTTACTATCTCTTAAATGAAATATAATATCAATGAACATACAATATAAATGAGTTTCAATCTATCGAAACATTGTAAAAATTTCATAGATTTAGAAATTAGAATTAGAAATTAGAAGAAGAAATTAGAAATTAGAATTTCATAGAAAACTCTATTCAATAGTATTTGATATAATTAATGTTTTATCATTTGAACTTTTATTAGGAATTATATAAATTTGTGATTAAAAATCTATCTTTCCACTGTATATTCTGATTTAAATAAATTCAGTTGTAATAATAATTATAAGTATTTAATTGGAATGACTATATAGTTTTCTATTTTGATATATATGTTTTTGATATCAAAAAAGAAACAATGAAAGAAATTGATTTATAACGTTAAAAATTTTTCAATATTAATTTTTGTTAATTGGATGTCAAATATTTAAATTGGATCAATTTTATCATAAAAAATATGATTCTAAAAGTAATTCAAATTTATTCGATGCATATTGCGATGATTTCAAATGCAAACGTTCTATTCGTAATAAATACTACATTGATATTCTTCGACCTATCTTTCATAAAATTATGATATTGTATATTACTATTGAAAAAAATATAAAGTGTATTTACATTTATTATATATATTGTATTTGTATTAAATATTAATTATAAATAGAAAATCTTACATTATAATACATCATTGTTTATCAAAATATGATTTAAAAGGCAAATATATTTGAAAAAGAAATTTTTAATTTAATTTAATAAAAATTATGTTATATCAGACATTATATAGACACTATATGAAAATTGAAAATTATTTTTAAAGACTTAGCTACTTGCGAAAAATATTTTTGAAGATAATTTTTGAAAATTTTATTCTCAAAAGTTATATATTTATATTCAAAGATACATAATGATATTGATTGATCATTTGTTAATTTTTCCTTCTTCCTGACATATCTAAATGTAAGTTAAATTAAATTGTAAATTAATTTGAACAGAAAATATATGTTATCCTATCATTAAAATGAATTGACATCTTTTTCGTATATCTTTCGATATAAGATTCGAGCTTCTTTACAATTCTAGAGCTTTTATAGATTCAAGTTTTTTTTTGTTATTTTGATATAAATATGCAATGAAATAAAATTACGATCTAATTTGTTTTTTATATATTTATCATTCTAATCTACTGATAGAGATAAAGTTAATTAAATTAAAGATAAATCTATGTCATGTTGTCTTGAGCAATGTTCAATGATACGGAGCAATTCATAATTTTATCATATATCATTACTGTATATTTGAATCAAAATTAGGATATATATCTTAACGATATGCAAAAGAAACATTAATTCCTTTTATAATAAAAATAGGTAAACAATTAGGCAATATAATATTTTTTGCCCAAATTAACTTAAATAGTTAGATATACTAATAATATTAATATACTATTTATATAATATAATAACAAAATATTTTGATGGAAAATAATGTCGAAATATTTTCTATCATTATTTTCTATCATTAAGTATTAATGATATGATGCGAACATATATATAATAATCTTAAACATTTGTAAATTTCTATTATAGAAATAAGCCACATAAATACATTTACAGACCAAAATTAAGAAAATTAATGATTTGCAAATTTTATTTACTATTTTATTTACTACAATTTTTTATTCTTTAAGATAAATAAGTTGCAATTAAAAATAAGAAGATCAATACATCAATAAAAATTTATATATTAATATGCAATACATCTTTTCGAATATGTTTGCATAAAAATCAAGTAAAAATAAAAAATATAAAAAAATTTGCCGATAGTTTGTTTCTTAACTTATGTATATAATAATGTAATAATTATATTAATATATATATAATTTAATATATAACAACAATAAATATAAATTCAACTGTACATTATTTCATTTTCTTATAACGGCACAAAATCGACAAATGATCGACTGATTTATATCCATATCTTTATTTTTAACATGCACATTTTTAACAAGTACATATCTCATCTTATAAATTATCTCACCTTAATAAATCGTTGCATATAATAATATCGTATATTATAAATAAGTCATGACAATAAAAATAGATCCTTCTTTAGATTTAAAATTTAATTATTTAAAATCAATAACTAAACAATAATTTAAAACCAATAACTAAACAATCTCAAAAGTATATTTGTATTTATTTTGAAATTTATACTTTTAAATTCATTGATTAAATGGATATTAAGCAATAGAGATAGTTATTGGAGGTCAGGGTTACTTGTCGGGCGAAAGGGTAGAGCAGAATCCGGTGAACGCAAGTATCCGTGTGTATTTGCATTATGTAAGCTTACGGGAGCGATAAGGCGAGTGAACGGAGCGCGTGTAATCCTTTACAGGTACGCACGGAGGACAATGGCGCATTAACCCATTGCTCGTGATGTCGGTGGTGTGTAGTACGTCAAGACGATCCAATAGGAGAGCACATCCACTCGTGCTCATTGTCAGTCGAGTGCCGTTGCCATTGTGCCGTTCCTGGCGCATACTCATGCTCTGTCGCGTTTCACGTGTTTCCCTGTGGCGTATTCTGTCGCCTGTTGTGTATATTCTGTCACGTGACAATTTCAATATACCTCCGCATATATATCCCGACTATGAAGCATCCGTTGGATCGTTTTCTATTAACACCTTCCTTGTCTACCTTCCTTTGCGGTTTACTCGCTAAATTACTGATCCATGTAGTTTTAAATGCTTTTCTTTCTCTACAAAATTACCTCCTCTTGTTCTGGAAAAAATCTCGTGCATTCACAGTAGAGAGTGTAATTGAGTTAACTGGATCAGTTTTAAGATGGAGAAGAATTTTGTTCGTGAGCGACAATGGTGTGTAAAAAGAAATGTAATTAGAGTTTGAGATAGGTTTCCTTCCTGATTTATTTCAGAGTAATTAAGGAGAATTTTATCAATTATTTGGAATATATAAAATTAGAATATATAGATATATAAATATTGGGATTTTTTTAGGATATTATAAACTTAAGAAATCATTATTATGATTATATCTTATTTATAATAAAATTTTATTAATTTTTTATTTTATAATTATTTGTTTATAATAAAATTAAATTTTTCTTGTTAAAGTAATCTTTTAATATTTATTTTTCCATTAATAAATACTTGTTAATGAATGAATATTATATATAAACAGAGACATTATTAAAAGAAAAGAAAGATATGAAAGATTGATTTTTTATGTATTATGTATTATAAAACATTGAAATTTATTTAATTCTGTATATAAATATTGGAATCTTATATATTAGAATCTTATATATATATTTAGAGAATATAAGACAAATTTTTATTTTTAAAACATTATAAATATAATGAATTTACATACATATATTCAATATTATTTCAAAATGTTTGTGCAAATGAATGCAATTATATGCAAAAGAATATATAAAATTAAATATTTTTATTTATTTATATCCGCCAAATTTTTAAATCATTACATTAACTAATTAAATTTTTTATATATTTTATTTCATATATGCTTTGTACGAGTTTGATGATCTTGCGATCTTTCTTGAAATTATTATGCTAATCATCACATATCTTTTCAATAAATACTTATATCAAGAAATTATACAAGTAATATTTAATTATTAATTTATTATTTTTATTTTTTATTCTTGCAAATAATTTACAAGTGTTTGCTATATTTTTATATTATTATCTTGAAAGAATAAAAAATACTTTTTAATTGTTTCCTTAGTCAAGATAATTCGTTTTCTACCTTTTATATGAGAATTTCTCACATTTTAAACAGTATGTATAAAAATATTTATGATTTATTTATGAAATAAATAGAATTAACAATAAGTAATTAATAACTACTTATAAATTAGTAGTATTAGTAATTTTTCTTAATTAGTAGCTAATTTTTGAAAATTTTATATATATATATA
>NW_006264109.1:84073-85831 GCF_000469605.1 Apis dorsata
ATTTATTTATTTATAAGATATTTATAAAGAAAAATAAAAATGAAAATCAAAATTGTGAAATAAAAATAACTTACTGCTTACTTTAATCTAATGATTAGAAATTAACATTAAAGAAGATACTATTTATCCATGAAGGCAAATTGATTTTACTTCATTTATAAATAAAAAAAAAACAAAATTATTAGAATTATAATTAGTGATAAAAGTATTTACTAATTAAATAAAAAAATCTATAGTTCTACTTATTACATAGATTTTCAAAATAATTTCTTAATTTTTCTTCTTTTGAAAATGAAACTTCATATTCAAAAATTTTATTTTATATTTCTATATTTTAAATTTATTTTTTTCTAAAATGATAATAATTTCTTTTTGTGATTATTCTATTTTTATTTAAATATTTGTCTATCTGACATAGATATTCACAATTTCATGTTTAGTCTTCTTATGAAATTTATTTCTAGTTATTAAAAATTTCTTTCAAAAATATTTTTTGTTTTGGTTCATTCTGATTATTTCTATAATTTACTACAAGATTTTCTGTTATCATAATAAACAAATTTCTTTTATTATATAACCAAGAAAAAATAAGATTTATTATTAAGATTTATTGTAATATCCAAATAGATTCACTGTACTTTCTTAAAAAGAATAGAATCCGAATATTTCTGGTTGTATCGATAATTCTTAAAAGAATATTTATGTGATTTTGTCAATGATATGTAATTACTTATTGTTTGACTGATAGTTTATATTTGGCAATGATTTTTTAATTTTGTATTATAAATCTCATTTGAATAATCACATATTATTTAAATATTTTATTGATTTCATTATAAGAATTATATATAAACTTTTAAATGAACTTTAAATGAAAATCTAATATTAATATTTATATGAATATTAAATATCATAATATTTATAAATTTATTATTTTGTAAATACATAAATGATTTATATTATTTTATTTAAATATAATGTTTATTATATAATAAAATAATAAAAATATGATCGATCATTAANATAAATTGTGATAAAAAGAAAAAAGAATTGCCTAAAATAATTTCTAATAGTAAAAAAAATATTTTGAATAATATAATATAATATGTTTATTTTATTATATAATGTATTTCGTATTATCTTTACAATTATTATATGTGATTAAATTAAAAAGCAATTTAAATATTGTTGAAATTATTTTTATTTTTAAATTATTTATAATTGAAATGTAAATATAGTTATAGAAATATAAATAAAAATAAATTACAATGATAAAAGACAATAGAATTTTATTATAATAAAATGTTAAATTATTCAAGAAAATAAATATAAATATATTATTAGACATCTAGATGTTTTTAAGCTGATTTTGATCTAAATCAAATAATATCTAATTAATTTAATGCATTGCTTTTTATATGTATTCATTCTATGAAAAAGTTTTTCTGAAAAAAATAATTCAAAAGGAATAATAGAAAAAAATTGAATAAAAATATCATTTTTCTTATAAATTAAAAATTGAAATGTAAAATAAATGATTAGAATTTTTGAATATTTAAATAATTCATTATTAATTATATTATAAGATAATTTTGGATGAAATTAAAAATATATTACAATATTATATATATACAACATAAATATATAATATATTAATATATATTAATAAATATCTTATTGATATATATATATATAATAATAAATTTATCAAATAATGTTATGATTAAAAAATTAAAATTTAATGAATTTGTTTATAAA
>NW_006264109.1:86028-87012 GCF_000469605.1 Apis dorsata
TATTATTGAATTGAATTATAATTAGTGATATAAAAGTATTTATAATTAAGTAAAAAAATTTATCACAGAACAATTAAATTTTATTTATAAAATATTTATCACTCTCATTATTATTTATCTAAGAAGACACAAATGAATAAATATTAGTTTTGTGTTGAAATTAAATATTTTTTTGAATATTAATTTATTCTTACATATAAAATATATTATTATATTACACAATATAGTTTATCATTTCAATTTATATAATTATGCTTTTATTTTATTCATTTTATTTTATTTTATTTCATTCATTTATTATTATATTATTGTAATTATTTTTATTACAATTATTATTACAATTATTACAATTATATTAATTATATTAATTATGTAATATCAAATGATTATATTATATTATAATTATAAAAATTATTGATTTATATTTTTCAAATAAATATATATAATAATTTATATATCAATTATATCCTTTTCCTTTGTAAAAAAATTCTTATTATTAAGAGTCAAAAAATTGAAGAATGAACTTGCATATAATGCTTAATTCATAATAGAAATTTTATTTATAATATGCCATAGAAAAGAATCCAAATTATAAAATATTTCAAATATTTTTATAACTATCAAAGAAATTTGCATGCATTGATTAAATTGTAACACCGTATATCGGATATCCGATATGAAAAATACAATATTGTAATATATAAGCTTATGAAATATGATTCAATTCATCTGATTTAGAATTATAATAAACATAGAATTATGATATAGAATTATAATAAATATCATAACAAAAAAAATCAAATAATATTATTATAATCTTTTTTATTATTATATTTTTTTTAGATTATTTATTGAATTATTTATTTATTTACAATTACAACGAAATTATTAATTTAATAATTTCATAATAATTATTTATTTATTATTAGTGAAATATTTATTTAATATTACAAATTTTTAAAAAAATTATTTTAAAAAATATAA
>NW_006264109.1:87398-91479 GCF_000469605.1 Apis dorsata
AATATTTTATAAAATATTAAATATGTATAATATAAAATAACAAATACGTATCAATAATTTGAATAATATAAATAATTAGTGTTTCGTTTATAAGAAATTATTAAATTGACATTTTGACTAATATATAGTATAAAAGATAATATATTTAGCATATTGATATATTTAAAGAATAAATTAATTATTTTTTTTTATTTCATAATTATAAAGGAATTTGTATGAATATATTTTATATAGGTATGATTTTTACATTACATTAGATTATTGTGGAAATAGCATGAATATTATGAGCATAATTGATTTTCATACAGAAATCAATCTTCGATTATTTAATATATATTATTATAAATCTTAAATTAAATCTTAAATTAAATTTGATCTTAAATTAAATCTTGAATGATATTTAATCATGAATTAAATCTTGAATTGATGATGAGAAGATGATAAATTTGCAAAGAATTTTATAATTAATAAATTACTATACAATTTTATAATTAACAAATTACAAATATTAGTAATTATAATATTATTTTTAATATTATAAGCTATTAGTAACAAAATTCATGTAAATAATTATAATTATAAGCTATTAGTAACAAAATTCACTTAAATAAAAATTGAAAAAACTATACTATATTTAAAATATTAAAAACGTAATTATTTAATCTGAAATATTGGCATATATATATATATATATATTAGAAGAAAATTTATTGATTAAAATATATCGCAAAAAAAATCTCACAAGTTAAAAAAATAAAATTTTCATAAAAGAAAAACAAACTGACTTATTATACATATAATATTATTTCATATATTAAACAAAGAGAGATTGTTATCTATTATTTGATATTACTAATGATATGCCTATAGATCTTTTTTTTTAAAAGTGAAATTTATGAATAAAAAGATATTTCAAACAATAAAATGATAATTAAATATTTGTAATATTTAAAATATTAAAAATTTGTAAATATTTAACTTTTCGTAAACACGAATGTTAACAAAAAAAATTATGATTTTTAGAATATATAGTTAAGAAAAAAATAAAGTTCTATTAAAGATGAATCAAAAAATCAATATTTTTAAAGTTATAAATAATTTTTTTCCATTACAATAACTTATATATATATTGTGAAATCAATATGCTGCATCTAAATAATAAATTATCAACTGTATAAATGAAATAAAAAGAAAATATATAAAAATCTTCTGTAATTTAAAAAAAGAAAACATAATAATGTAATCCATTGGTTTAACATATTACTTAATTTCAGAAATATGCAAAACATTTGTTTTAATCAAATCAGAAAAATATTTATAACTTTGAAAATATTAATTTTTCGACGTATGTTTATTAATATATTTTTTTTTTCATTTTGTGAATAAATTTTTTTATTGAAATTATGAGTTTTTTTTTTATCATGTTAATCCTATGTTAATTTTATATCTTGGTGTATTTTGAAATTTAATTAATGAAATTTAATAAAAAAACTTAATACTCAATTATCAAAAATTAATTTAATTATTAAAAAAAAGGAAAAAGATATTTTAGATTATTAAATAAAATTATTCAAATCAGTTTGTTTGCGACCACTTATTGCTCGCGAGATTTATGAATAGTTTATTCAGAGAAATTCCTTGTATGGAAATTCTTTTCTATTATCGGTCGTTAATCTCTATTAAGCTTAAACAAAAAATGATGTTATTTGACTGCCATTTTTGAAAAGTGTTTAGTGAACAATTATAATTTTATATTTTTGACTTGCTTTAATCTGGTTGAAAAGAAACTCAAGAATGATATCTTATTTGATAATTTATTCAGAGATAACTTAATGATAGTCAACATCATTTATAATTCGAGAAAATTTATAATAAATATAATTCCTGATTATCAATATCTTAGTATTTTTGATCATCATAAACTCAATTCGAGGAATTTTCTTCTAATTTTGCAATGTCTTAAATCAGGCATGCGATATTATTAATCATTATTGTGCCCAGGAAATCTAATTAAATTAAGAAGGGATTTTCTGAGAATACAAGCCTTATTTGAAAGCCTTTTAGAGAGTTTAATTAACATTTGTTGTATTCTGACCACCGGATACAATAAATAGATTTTCTTGTAACAACACATTCTGATTGTCACGATTACTATTGTGACATCGTGAAGAACATTTAATTAATACTTTATTGTAAATATATCATACTCTGATCATCAAATACGACAAATAAATAGTTTTTTTATAATTACGCATCATGTTCTCACCATCGGACATTTATTGTGACATTGTAAAAGATTCAGCTCTCGTAGACACTCATAGTATTTGTAATATCAGTCTACTTATCGTTAAGAAAATACAAACGCACAAGCATCAGCTTCTACATGCACAAATATACATCTAACTCGAAAGACCATTTAGATGCGTGTATATGTTAACAAGCTTCTATCCAACACTATAATACTATTGCCGATGCAAACACAATTCCACTAAGAAATTTAATTGTTTAATTAAAAAAACAATATATATTTTAAATGTTCAATTAAAATGTTCAATCATTTTGATAATCAACAATATTATCGAAATAAATTAAATTCCTATTCATCATTCATATTTCAATACGTTGTTGAGAATATGATTGCAATATCTATATGGGAAGCGTTCCATATTATTTTCAATTAATGCAATTCTTTTCACAGCACATTCATTTCCTTGTTATCGATCAACTGTTTCCCCTTCACTGTGCTTTTCTTCGGGACGTCCAGCTGTATGGCCGCTGATCCCATGTTTCCGCATTGCGGTTGAAATAAAGTCGAGCGTCGTCGCGGGTTAAGGAGAAGCTTTTGTGGTTACTTGTCAGAAGGGCAGTTTAATGAAAGAGCAGAAGAGACGTTTCTTCTTAATGGTCTCGACTTATCCTCGAGACAATCTTCTTTGCCACGTCCGTGATAGTGGGAGATGGCACGCGATTCTTTCACACGCCCGATGCGCCCACGTAATGCCATTACATGCCGCGCGATCCTCGATGATCTAAGATTTCATTTTTGGCCCGTTTGCATCGAATTGCCCCTGCGGAGAACGCGCTTGAGGTTTGCTTACTGTGCGAAATCTATTTTTCTTCTCTATCCCGAATGACTGACCTTATTTCTTCGATTAACTTAATCCCCACAGCGATATTACCTGCTTCGCTGCGAGAAACGTTCCATCATATTATGGTCGGATAATCTCGCTTTTTTCCAGTTTGTTGCATTTCGTGAAGCTTTTGTCACACTGGTGTTAAGTTAATTGATTTTTCGTAGACTTTGTAATTGGCTTATTGTATTGGCAATGTTTCGCAAAGTTTTTTGAAATTAGATTTCCTTTTCTAACAGGTATATAAACGATTCTTCATTCTTTTCATAATTATATAAAAATGTATTTTTTATGAGTAAAGTAAATATTATATTTTATTTTTAAGGATAAACTATATGTAAGGTTAAGAGTAAAAATATTAGTCAAATATAAAATGCTTAACATATAAGAAATTATTATATTATTTTTTGAAAATTGATTTTGGAGATTAAAGATTAAAAGTTGATACACAAAAATTAAAATTAAAGGTAATTTAATAAATTCACATTATAGATAATAAGCTGAGATAGAATGAGATAAAAATCGAGTGTGACGAAAATAAACTAATCTTACTCTATCTATGTTTGGTTTTATCTAACATAAACTTGTTTATAACTTAATAAATAAATATCAATATTTTGTATACCAACTATTGTGTTTGCTTTAGCATCTAGAATTGACTCTTCAAAGATGTTTTATGAATATATTAATACACTACATTATAATATACAAACGGATCTTTAATATTTTTTTCAATATCCATCTTAAGATCATAGATCATAAGCTATTTTTATGTACTATTTTTATGTATATTCACGTAACTATAGTAAAATAAATAAATGCTAACATTTTATAGAATTTTCATAATAAAATTTTCTAAATAATTGTAAATAATTATAATAAATATTATATAAATATATATAATAATATATATATTTATATAATATTATATAAATATATATTATATAATA
>NW_006264109.1:91871-94661 GCF_000469605.1 Apis dorsata
AAAATTCAATTTTGAAATATTTTTTGAAGATTTTATTTGAAATATACTTATATATCAAATATATATTATATTTATTGAATCAAATTACCACTTATTAATTATTTTATATAGATAAAAAGAAATAGAAATAGAAATATAATAAGAGCTAAATAGAAATATAATATAATAATAAGCTTTTAGATTTTTTCTTTAGAAATATTCAGAAATTCTCCAAGCAATCCAGATTTTAAGTATATTTTTTTTTTAACGATTTCTGTATTTTTATATCTCTAATTTATTTTTCGTTTTTTTTGTTATGCATTATCGTACATTGAAACTAATATTAATATATATATATATATAAAGGTGCTGATATAAAATTATTAAAAATATGAACAAATTGATGAAAATATTGAATTCGAAAATAGAATTATAACATCGAATTTAATTTTTTATAAAATTTTCATTTAGTTGAACTTTAATATTAATATAGTTTTGAATAGAGATTACTGAAAATATTTTAACATGTATTTCCTATTTTAAATATTAAAAAATAATCTAATATAAAAATATATCAAAATAAAATTGTTATTTTATTTTCTATTTTATTTAAACACAAATTAAAAAGAAATTTAATAATAACAACAAAAATAATAAAAAAAAAATAATAAAATTTAAAAAAATGATTTAATTGCATTTGATATTAAAATTACAAAGTATAAGCATCTAATATATTATGCATAAACGATTACAATTAAAAATAATATTGTGAAATCCTTCGAATAATTCGACATAATTATAATTCGTATGTATTATAATTATAATATATTTTGTATTATAATTATTTTTTTATATAAATAAAGATTAATTTTTAAATAACTAGTATAATTTAATCATTATAATAACAACAAAACTACTTAACTGATTTAATAATAAATTGTTTAACTGATTTGATAATTTTTCTATAATTAATTTATTTAATTTACAAATATCTTATATAATTATCTCATCATCAATGAAAGTTCTTCTATCGATAGATTAACAACAATATCATGATCTCATTAAAAACACTTAAATATGCAAAACTTTGTTAATGTCATACTACTACGTTACAAAATTAGTCACAAAATTAATCAACGCAAATTATCGTTCAAATTATAATGTTTCCGTTTCGAAAACCATTCGAAAGTATTCTATGAAAGTAATTACAGATTGAAATCGCGCATGTCAAGAGAAAAACATTTAAAAAATGGATTTAACGTCTGAACAACTTTGCACTATAAATGCTAATAGCTCCAACTCGCAGTTAACCACCTGCCTCCATAGTTGTACGCATCTTTACTCAAGCTTGAATCAAGAGAGGAAGTCTTGTTCTCGATATTCGTTGAATAAATTCGAAACTCGAAATGTTTGTTGGAATAAAAATAAATTAATAATATTCATTAATATTAACATTAACAAACAATGTCGTTCAACATTTTTTAAATTTCTTTAATTGTAAAACATTTATTGAATGTAATTAAATATTTTAGACATTTATTTAATACATAAAGAAATTCATGAATATAATTTTGTTTTTATTTACTTATTTATTTGAAAATAATTTTTCCATAATTATTGTTTTTTTATAAGTAGTTTATTTGTTAAAATTATTAATCAAAATTAATGCTGAAGGAAAATATATATTATTAATATATTTAGAATATTAATATATTTATGAAATATTTTTGAAAAATCGATTTTAGAGATCAAAACAAATATAAAAATTAATAATAAATTAAGATTTATTTATTAAATTATTAATTATAAGTAATTTAAGTTTATGTTAATTATAAAGCAAAACGGAAACGGAAATATGAAAAAGATACGATTATCTCAATCAATCTATTTTATAAGACAAATTTTTTTTTTTATTACTTAATAAAATAAGTAATCGATATTTTTATATATCAATATTTATTTCGGTTTCTAGAATTCATTTTTTAAAAATATTTTATAATCAATCATAGATAAATAATAGATGATAATCGAAATTATGTATAGAAAAAATCAAATATGGACTTGAAAAATCAAAATTTAAACAATAAAATATGGAAATAGTTCAATGATATGAGACTAATTAATATAAGATTAACAAATAGTAATAATTACTATTTATCAATGGTAATTAACTATTATATAATTTACTATTTACTATAATAATTTATTATTTATCAATGGTATTCGATAAATATAAATATTTAAATATTTTAAAAAACAATCTTAAAGATAATGTTCATAAATTGATATTATTGAAAGATTTTTACTTTCAACGAGATAATAATCATAAATATACAGTTTGAATTTTCAAAGAATGAATTGTATATATATATATATATATTTTATTTTAATTTTATATTTATTAATTGTATATTAATATATATTTATTTTATTTCTTTCATTCTACTTGCTCTACTACTTATTCTTTATACTTATTTTTTTATCCATAAAAAAATATAATTAAAATTATATACTATATTTTATATTTATTATCAGAAAAGATAAAGAATATTAAATTAAATGATATAAAAAAATAGTAAATAATATTCAAAATACATATGATTATCTTTTTCATAAATTTAAAATATAATTAGTTTTCTTTCTTTTTTTATGGAATGATTTTTTTATTAAAAATGCATATCCAGTTTTTTTTATGAATTATATAACGAAATTTAAAAATGTTACGATTATATAAAATAATTATTTCTTTTTTTATATAAAAATAATTATTTCTTTTGTAATGAAAACTATTTTTTTTTTGTAATGAAAAAT
>NW_006264109.1:94695-94993 GCF_000469605.1 Apis dorsata
ATAATAATAATAAAAGATAAAAATAAAGATAAATATTAAAAATAAATATTATGTTTATTATATAATAAACATTTTATTTCTTATTCATAATTAATTGAATATAGTTTCTAGCATTAATTTAATATAAATATTTTAATTATATTATACAAAATGATTTATCTTCTGAATTGTTGTTATGATGTTATTATGTTTTAAAATTATGCTTATATTAAATTCTAATCATTATATTTTATATATATATTTTTATAAATTATTAAGTAATAATAAATTATTAAAAATTTATAAATTAATATATATA
>NW_006264109.1:95252-97268 GCF_000469605.1 Apis dorsata
TGTTGATTATTATATATCATATATTATATCAAAAACATATTATAAAATTTAATATCTCAAAAGTAGATGATTAAATAAGATACGATCAACTTTTATATTTTTTAGTTTATTGAAAAAAAATGTATTTTTATTTTAAAAAATTACAAAACTTTTAAATTTTTTAAATTTCTTTTTTCAAAAAGTTTTAAATGTTATTTGACTTTTTATATCATTCTTAAAATCATGTAATTCATTTTTTTTCTATAAATAATAAGAATAATTAATAATATAAATTAAGATAATAGAATCAGGTAATTCATCTTAAAGTCATGAACAATTAGAAATTTAAAATTTAAAATCTTAGTGCATTTTCCAACTTGTTTATTACCAAATCCATAATTCGATAAGAAATAGATTAAATAAGGATGCAATATTGGTGGACATAAAGAATTTAGAATGAAAAATTCGCGGAATATGTGCGTAACGCATGATATGTTTCCCATGAGAGATTTTCATGAGTTCATCAACTGCCACATGGTCACGCCCTCTTCTCTTTATAATTCCATTAAAAGGAAACTTGGAAATTTCCCAGTGGACTTGTCACTCTCGGTAACTTTCTGTTTCTCAACCTTTCGTAGAAGGGAAACACCGTGTCCGAAGAGAGAGACATGACCTCGAAAGCTATATCTTGATGCACGCCGAAATAGAAACCAAGTCTTTGAACAAAGATGGTGTTATAAATAATCGAAATAATCTTTTGTTCTATTGTTTTGACTTCCTTATTTATTTCTTAATTTGCTATGACTTTTAATTTTTTTGAATTAAATGATAAATTTTCCCATATTAATCTTCTTATATTAAAATTATATATATATATATTCTAAAAAATTATTTTTAAAATGTTAATACAGTTAATAATAAATATGAGAATATTGTTTGGTTTATTACATTATTGCAAATAATGTATATCTATTTTTTAATATTATTATTATTTGGTATTTGTCGTTAGAATTTCTATGTTTCTATCTTTTCTGTTATTTTGTTTTTAAAATAAAAATATCTAATATATTTTATTTTTAAATTTATTTTTCTTTTAATATAATTTTTTGATATCATTTTATAGATATAGATTTATAAGATGAAAGTGGAATTTTAAATTTTTTCCTTTTTTCTTATAAATATAAGTAATTTAGAAAAATAAAAGAATTTTTCATAGTAAAAAAAAAATATGAATACACTAATGTATACTATTAAAATAACATTAAATTTAATTAAATAAATATAAATATTAATTTCAATTAAATTTAAATACTATTCAAAGCGATGAATATTACATTTAATGTAATGATTTTGCGATAATTTTAAATAAATAATTATGACTAAATAAATTCATAAAAAACTACATAAAATATTCCAAATTTTGAATTAATAAAAAAAGTGTTTAGACAATTAAATATTTGAACAATAAAATATTTATTCTTGCTGATTTCTATAGATTTAAAAAAAAATTATAAATGTTATCAGGAAATATAAAATTAATGGAGTTAAATAGAATTTAATTATTGGATTTTTTTTTGTGCCTATTATATTAAACTTTTCTTTAAAACTTGTTAAAATATTTTAAAATTCATGTTTTTTTCTATGTTTATTTAAAATATAAAATAAAATTTTATTAAACCAAATAATTAATAAATAATTTTTAAGTATTAATATATTTATACGCTTTTATATAATATATCTACATAATATATGGTTGTCTATAATATAAACTTTCATCACTAATAAAGTTATATTTTTCCTATTTTTCTTTCGTATTTAATAACTATTATAATTAGCATAGATTTCTGTTTTGAAATAATGAAATATTACATATATTTTTTTTCATTATTAACAAGTATTACATTTCAATATAAATTTATTAATTATTATTTATTAATTATTATTAATAATTTATTAATTATTATTTATTATTAATGAATTTAAGTAATTTATTTTATTTTTACTATATTTTCTTATTTTTTAATTATTCTAATCATG
>NW_006264109.1:97928-102840 GCF_000469605.1 Apis dorsata
ATATTTTTAAAATAAAAATGAATTGCTTCTTTTACTATTTTTATTTATTTTTAAATTTATTTATTTATTAATATTATTTATTATTTTTAAATATTTTAGAGAAATAATTATATTTTTACTTAATAATAAATTCATAGTAGACAATATTTTTATAATGCATATTATGACTCTCTTAGAATGAGAACCTATGTTAACCATTATACTCATTCATGAACCATATAATTCTAATATGTATGTGTTTTTATCTCTTATTATATGGGATGTTCGTGGTTAAATATTTACATTTTCATAAATGATAAGTATTTAAAAAAATAAAAATGAAAAAATTGTACTATAACGAATTGAATTTTATAAATTATATGAAGATTTTTTTATAATTTTATCTGTATATATTTTTCATATGATATGAAAGCGTATATCAAGATGAATTCATTCACATATAACAGTTTTTAAGCTTATATAAGATTAATAAATGAAAAAAATATATGTATTGAATGTTTCGTAATTTGTTATATTAATCAATGTTGTATTGATAATATAATATTTTTAAAATATATGCCATGTAATATTCTTAAAAATATTTAAAATTATTTAATTTTGTTTAACAATTTTTGTTCTACCTTTTATAATATTAAATCTATATTTATGAATAAAAATTGCACTTGAATATTCATATATATTTTTTGTGTTTCGTAAATACTAATATATGTAAGTAATTTATATTACTTGTATTAATTGTATCTATTATATTAATTGTACTATGAATATGTAATTTAAACAAATTAATAAAAAAATCAATCTTTTACAATTTCATATAAATTTATAATATATATATTATATATTATATATATAATATATAATATATAAATTTATAACATATAATAATATAATATCTACTTTTTTTTAATTATAGGACTTTTTATGTAGAAAAAGAAAAAACTAAAAACTTAAATAACTTTAAATAAATCCAAAGTAAAGATATTAAATGTAAATATTTAATAGTATGCTTTCAAAATTATTACAAAATAAAATTAATATATAATTTTATATAATAATCAGCAATATAAAAAAACAATATTAGAAATATCAATATCTATAATTAATTATATTTTAGTCCTTTCATAAGTGTGCGTAACATATGTATATAATACATATGTATATAATAAGTCGTATAATAATAACTCGAGAAAAATGTTTGTTTAAAAAAAAATTACATATATTAACATGTGTTATATATATATAAAGTGAGCGTAGATATATATTTATAATTTGCTATGTTTTATTTTGAAAAAGTATTTGTCCCATTTGTGTCCGTATTTATCTCTTTTAGTAAATACAAAAATTTTCAACTTTTTAATTAGTCATTTGTTCAAAGTCATTAGTTCAAAATACAAAAGGAAATAAAAAATGAGTTAAAAAAAGATTAAAAAAAATGATAATTAATCTTTTTTAATCAAATGTCTGTAAATAATAAGACTAAATGAAATAAAGTTTTTAAATTTTATTTAACATTAAGTAAAATCTAATATTAATTAAAATCTAAGCTTTTATGAACATTGTGTTAATATTCATTTTTGAAGGACTGATTCCAAAAGTTAAACTAAACACAAAAATAATATATAAAAATGTCGATGAAAGCTTATTTATTAAATTATAAATAATTAAATATTAAACAATGCGAAGCAAAAATAGAGTAAAAAGCGGATAAATTTCACTTTATCTTCGATTTTTAATGCGTATTCAAACTTCTTATAGCTTAAATAAGTTATATATTTGATATTTGATATTTTTGTACTAACTTTTGTGTTTGTTTTGATCTTTAAAATTAAATTAAAAATTCAACAAATATATTAGGATATCTCATATTAGGATATATCATAAGTTTCTTTTTTTGATATTTGAATATAATAATTGAATTTGATATGATATTTATTATTCAAGGTTAATTTATTACGTTATACATAAACCGGTCTATCACTTTTTTCCATGTCTCAGGAAACCTCATTATTCCTTTTTTCAAAATTGTTGGGATTTATTTGCAAAATATTCCTAAAGATGCGTTTTTATTTCGCTTACGGATTAGAATCGTTTATCATGGAGAGAATTTTTATAATAACAGGAAGTAATAGTTGAATAAAGCAAAAACGACGAGTACAGAAGAGCTTTTTTCTTAGTCAATGCAACATGCAATTTTGCATTGTCGCGATGGCTTCGTCGGATGGACAAATCGCTTCGCGACAGTTAAATATCTATTGTCCTTAAATCAAGTATATTTTCGATGCACATTTTGATACAAAATCCAAGTCTCCAGTGACAAGCTTCTTTAAAAAAGGATTTCATGTCGCTGGAAAAGGAAATCGCGAGTAGAGATGCGGTTCATAAAGTCGGTCTCCGTCAATAGCTATAATAGAATCCAATCTTCACATCGATTGACATATCCCATCTTGGTCAGGTGATTATCTATCGTTTTCCTGAAAATGTGAATGGTATCCACTATCTCTTGCACTATATCACGGATTTTCAGCGAGCATGGATAAAGTTTGTATTCGTCATTATTGGGCGGCCGCTGCAACCTTCATCTTTCAAGTCAAAATTGCCAGCCCTAAATCTCTTAAATCAATTGGTCGTAATAGTTGTAGTATCATTTCCGTAAACAATACAAATCTTATCTGCAGTATCATTTGCATTATCAACTTTTTTAAAGCAATAAAGCATAACATATTGTAAGTGCTTCCTTTGAATATTAAACGGTATAGAAAAAAATTTTAAAAGAGATTGTGTCATCAACGGAACATACTTTAAAAGAGCTTTGGAATAACTGAAACCGATGCCATAAACGGCTAATAAGTCTGCATATTCATATAAAAATAATCAGTTAAAGTCATTCAGTTAAAGTCATTAGCATGATGCGAAAGAAACTTATGGGACATCCTAATATTAACAATTTATATATTTCAAGAAAAATAAAATATATAAAAAACTAATTTTCGATATTTGTTAATGACTTAGCTACAGAAATATAAATGATAATGTAATCATTTATATTTTTATATAAAAAAAAAAAAATAAATTATTAATGTGTATTTGTTTCATAGAATTTAATTAAATATGTTTTAATTTTCATTATAATATATAAGAAATGAGAAAAATAATTTAAAAAAGATAAATTCATTTCATTGAAAATTAGAAAAAAAAGGATTATTACAGATCTTAATTCATTAGTACAATTTCCATAATGAAGTTAGTTTTAATGTATCGTTTTATTTTCATTTTTTCTTTAATAAATATTTTTTAATATTAGAGAAAATTGATTATTCTCATCTTGCTAACACAGTTGTTTATTATGTGATTTTATTTATTATGTGAGAAAATGCTTAATATTAATTTTATGAAAATAATAATATAAAAATTAATCAATTTACTAATTAATGTATTCACATTATATGGAATCTTAAAATTATTTAACCTGTATGTAAATAAAATTTGTAAATTATTATATGTAAATAAGTTTTTTATTTATGTATGCATGTCTATAATTTTACCATTTTTTTTTAATGATAAATACAGTGAGATTTATCTTATTATTCGAAATTTTATTATGAAATTTGGTAAACTAATATTTATTAACATATATTCTCACGTATTTATTTCATTCATTATCATTTTTATATTTATTTCAAGAATAAATATATTTCAATTTTTATAAAAATAATAATATCTTTATATCTCTTTTAATTATAGTTGTATAATTATATATATTTAAATTTTCGTATTATGAAAAATATTTAATTTTAGTTCAATAAAAAAAAGTTTTTAATTTTTAATATTTTTTGCATTTTAAATCAGTATCATATATATTGTTATAAAAATAAAAGAAAAAAAAATTTAGAATTATCTGTATCGATATTTTTTATGTTGCAAATTATATTATAATATATATAATATATATATTATATTATTTATGCTAATTTTATATTTATTGTTATATTATTATTATATTTATTGTTATATTAATTTATTTCTTATTTTTTTCATTGATTTTAAGAAATAGAATAGAATATCTTTATATATTAAGAAATTTATTTGCTTAAGCAAGCTCAAAATAAAATTCTAAGACAATCGTCGAAATATATCTGACATTTTATGTCATAATATATTATAGTACTAAAATATATTTATATCATCGTATAAGACAATATAAGACAAATTTTAGTAATTTTTATAATGCATATACTATTTTATAGTATATGTATTTTAGTAATGCATATACTAAAATTGAAATCCACAGTGAATATGAATGTATTAATATTTCATTATAATTAAATGTGGCAATATAAAAATTAAATTTATAAGAGACTAAAATATATCTCTTCCAACATTTATTAGATAAGTATTGATTTCTAAGTTTAAATGAAAATAAAATATTTTATAAACATGAAACACAGCCTTCATAGAATAGATTTAAAAAAAGAGTAAGAATAGTAAATGAGCCATTTGAAATTTTTTTGCTACAATTATTCAAGAAGGAATATTAATTTCTAAGTTTAAAGAATCGAATATTTTATAAACATAAAACACCATTTTTATAGAATGTATTTATAAATAACAATGAATTATTTGAAATTATTTATCTTACATTCCAAATCATAATAGATATTATTGTTATTTTAAAATTGGAAAGTTTGAATATTTTTAAGAAAATATTGTTGAAAATAACCATGTATTTAAAACGATTTAAAATATTTTATTTTATATATTTTATATATAAATTTATATTATAAAAATAATATATATTTTTTTATATTTTTATATATTTTATTTTTTGTCATTCAAAAAGTATCCATACATTTAATATATACTATCAGATTTTAAGTTTTATTTTAAATATATTTTAAGTTTATATTTTAATATT
>NW_006264109.1:103282-106420 GCF_000469605.1 Apis dorsata
TTTATTAAATTTATTTATAATATATATTTATTAATTTTTTATAATAAATTTAGAATTTCATTTGCAAATAGTTAATTATTATCTCAGTCGGAGTTAAAGTCCCGATCTATTCTATCTTCCATTATTGAACAAACATCGTTGGGTCAATGGAGGGTTGAAGAAGATCTGCAGAAAGTAATATTAATAGCTCGATATAAAGGGGATAATCCATATGGCTCTTCTTCGACTCGCGCTATTTGTAACGATCAATATTGGAAGCTGGCCGATGGCTCGTTTTTCAAGGTATGGCACAGGCATTTTTCGCTCACCTAATAATCCGAGGATGGCTCTATGAAAAAGAGCCGGATACCTTCCTTGATTCATTTAAAAGGATATTCATATTGCGTCAATCGAATGATTTGTCATTTTTCATTCCATCCGAACCTCTTTTTTTTCTTTTATAGATGCGGATTATAATTCTGGAAATGCGTCAACGCGTATACATATGCAATTTTTTTATTTTTTTCATTATATAACATATTTCTTGACACGAGAAACGAGATAAATTTGATAAATTAATTTTCTTCTGCGAATAATCTTCGAATAGAACAAATGTATTATGTTCTATTTATTTACATACAAATGTAAAGTTTTTTTAAAATCATAATATAATAAAAAAAAATATAATTCATTATTTAAAAATAAATAAAATATATAATAAAGAAATTCTTTTACAATGTAATTATAATGGAATAATATTAATGGAATTCCAGGAGTTTTTGAGAAAATCAATTTTGAAAATTGAAAATTCGTACATGTACATATTTGATTCGTCATCGTTTTTCGCTTTAGATTTATTTATCTAATAAATAATTATCTATTTTCAATATCAAATAATTTATTTTAAGAGAACCAAAATTGTTATAAATTGAAAGATGATATTCATTAATTAACGTATTATTTATTCGTTAATTAACAATTATAAAACATAATTTACAAATGAAAATTTAATACATTATTATTAATGTTTCTTTAATTTGCAAAACTGGATTTTAATTCAATAAGATTTGAAGAATGATATTTCTAACATTTAATAAACAAAACTAAAATAAATGATATGATTTATTAAAATATATTTATTATTCTTTAAAATTTTTAATATCGCTTATAAAAATAAATAAAAAAAACATTGTAAAACTTGATTGAACAAAGCAAATTGTATTTAATATTAAATACAAATATATCCTATCTTTTTAAACAAAATTAAATAAATATCACTTCATATGAAAAAATTTTATTGAATTATATTTTTGTGTTATTGAATAATTTTTATGTCAAAAAAGTTTTTTTCTTTAATAATTTTATGTTATTTGAATCTCATTCATATATCTATTATAAATATTTATATCGAATTTTTTTACTTATTTTAGATTGTTTTTTTCAAAGTAAATGATTATAACTTGTAATGTTTCTATATCTCTGAAGATATTGTATGATTTAAGATTGTATTATTGAAAACTTCCTAGGTAATGTACCTAGTGATTAGTGCTTGCACTTGATCATTGGGAATATATATAATAATATAAATAAATACATGTAGTTATTTATCGAAATAACAATGAGATATACGTATTTAAAAAGAATATACTTATTTTTTAGAATAAAAATATATGTAAATTTATAATAAAAAAATGTAATAGAATATTATATTGTTGTATACAGTATTATATAAAAATTTTATATTATTTAATGATAGTGTTAAATATATATATCTAAATATATATTTTTAAAAAATATTTAACGATGCTATTATACTTTATTTTTATTGTATAGTTTATTTACAGTTTTATTTGATTATAATTTTTTGAAAAATTTAACTAGTCATAAGATGATACGTCAATATTATATTATAAAACATTTGCAAAATTATTTTTGAACGAATCGAAAAAAGAAAAGAAATAAAAAATATCAATTTTTGAAATAAAATATCAGGAAATATAAAATGAATTTAAAAAAAAAATTTTAAATGCATATCATTTTCCACTCAAATAATACGTTAAATATAAAATTCTTAATGTATATATACTTTTAGATAATATTTATTAAAAACACAAAATATCGCAAATATTATGAAAAAGGCACGTTATTTAATTGGTAAAAAATTAATTGGTTAATTAAATGTAGATAATTAATATTTAATCTTGTTTTTTACATACATAATAATAATTCATGTTGATTCTAGATAGGCAACATTTGATAATCACAGAAGACAAAAATATCGAATTAAGGAAAAGAACGTTTAAAGAATTTTATAATATATATTGATATATAGTTTTTTAGTCTTAACGAAGAATATTATAATTTGTTTATGAACTGATGAATATAAAGTTAAATTAATTAATTATTTATTTTTTGAGATCGATTGTTGAATCCTTAATATTCGAATTCATTCTTAATAAATATTTATATTTACATTAACATTTTAATTAAAAAGTTAATATTAATTACTATGATAAATGATTGTAATATAATATTAATAAGTCGAATGCATTTTATAATAAAGTACAAATGTATAAAATGAATCTAAGAGTTAATATTTTTTGAATATAAATCACAAAAATAAATTGTTAAATAATGATTAAATAATATTTGTTTAAATTTGTTTAAATTTAATAAAATTTAAGATATATCAGAAATATATATTACTTTCGCTGGACTTCAATTATATTTTACTTGATACTTTATCGAATCTTGTAAATTTTTAATGAATTTAACATAATATAGTATAATAATATATTAAGTATAATATTTATTTATTAAAAATTACTGATTTTTTATTTATTAAAAAATTATATAAAAATTACATATTTAATATCAAATGTTTTCTTATAGAATCTAATTCACTTTCAAACTAAAAACATCTTAAATTAAATATGAAAATCTATTGAAAGAAATATTAATTTTTATAAAAATGAGTTAATTTTTATGTATCTATCTAACATAATGTTATAAATAATGAAATTAAAATTAATATTAATTTAGCTAATATCAGTAAAACAAATGAATCAATTGATGATATGAAAATGTTAATGAATTTATAATATAAAAAAAAATGAAATATAAATATATAAAAAATATATAAAAATATTTATAATATAT
>NW_006264109.1:106857-110451 GCF_000469605.1 Apis dorsata
TATTTTTTATATATTATTTATTAATATATTTTTTATATATATTTCTTTTATAATATAAAAAGATATTTATTAATATAAACAAATACAATATTGTGCCATTTTATTCAAAAAATTATTTTTTATAATTATAATTAAAATTTTAAAAAATAAAGAAACAGATTATTTATTAATCATAAATATTGCAAAATTTATTTTAATTTAAATTTCATTCTAATTTAAATTATCCTATTTTTATTTTATTTAAACATTTTTCAAAACAAGATTCTATTTTATTTTTATTGTCAATATGAAAATTCAAATGGACAAAATCGAAAAATCGTAACCAAAAATGAATATCACATCAGAAATAGCACAATCTATACAAATATTTGTTTCGGATTAAATATCTGTCATTTTATATTAAAATAAACAAATAAAAGTCGATAAAATATTTTCCGGAATTATAAAGCATTAAATAAAATTGAAAAATATATAAATAAAAAACTCGAATACTTTTTTTTGATATATAAATAAAAATCATTATAAATTATATAAAAATATTTTTCATTATATATTTATTATTCAAATTTAAAATATAGTTTATAATGTGTTAATAATAAAATAAAATATAAAATAAAATTTTCAGTACANGTATTAAAGAAATATAATTTTTTTATTCAATATTTATAATTATATATTATATAAAATAAAATAATGATTTTATTAGTAAAATAATGATAATATCTAAAAATCTAAAAATGTATCTATCTAAAATAATAATAATATCTATTTTTGTATTATAATTTTATAATAGTAAATTTGTAGATTTTAATTATTTAATAATAATAATATTTCTAAAATATAAATATTATAAAAGAAATTTTAATTAATATTATTTAATATTCAAAATGAGATAATTTTTTAATGATTAAATATAATTTTGTGACAAGTTTAAAATAATAATTAATTATTTTTAATCATTGCTTAATTTATTTTAATATTCATTGCATTTTATAGCATAAGAAAATCTTGCATTTATTAAACTAAATTAGCATTAATTAGATGAGATATATAAAGTAACAATAAATATTCCAAATTTAATTTATCTCAATTCTAATCTATAGTTAATTATAAAGTTTTTATTTGTAACTTTTTATTTCTTATTCTATTTCTTATTTTATAAAATGTTATTTCTTAAAACAATAATAAAAATTGCAGAATAAATTATTCTTTCTCTTTATTTTGATAAAAATTGAATTATATTTAATCAACAATTAATCAAATACATATATACTCGACGCATTTTGACTTTTTCGAAATCGAGATATTAAAAAATATCCTATATTTTTTTTTATATTCACATACATATACTTGAAGTTTTTAAATAATATTTCCTCAAAAATGAAACTTTCAACATAATTTTTTTATCTTTCATTTTTATCTTATTTTCAATCATATCTTCATCTAAACTTTGTAATTTTATTTATACCATAAGTTTTTATTCAAAATATACATTCTTATGAGAAATTTATTCTAAAAAAAAAGACGAATAAATTAAACTTCAAATTAAAATTGTAAATTGATTAAAGAAAAGAAAAGCGTATTTTTTTAATGACATAATTTATAAATTTTGGAACGATCTTTCTCTGTTCAAAACGTTTCCAATATTTCCAGCAAGAATAGAATAAAATGTGATATTAGGTTTGCTCGATGATGGACTATTTTCGATGCTTGATAATATTTTTTTAATGATACTGCAGAAAGGAAGGTTGCGATATCACAATAATAAAGCGGTGTGCGAGCAATAACAGCGATCATAAAGCGAAGTGGCGCATAAATGACGCCAAACGTCGGTATATTGCCATGTGGATAATTCGTTTTGTAATGCTTTAAAAATTACAACAGCGCCCGTATGCGTTTTTTTTTTAAGATATTACTGACGTTGACAGAAAATTTTCTACAACTTAATCGTTTGGATTAAAAGAATCATACTGCTTCTAAATGATCGTTTAGAAACTCATTAGTTTTTTCTCCTTTTTTTTCTCAGTAACAGAATCTTGTTATGTTTACTTTTTGGTTATAATTTTTTCCGTTTTTCTTTTCTCGATATCGAGGAAAATTGCATTTCTAAATAAATTTTCTTAACTATTTTCAGCGTGTTACAAAAGATTAAATTATGAATGTAATGTAATTAGATTTGTAAGAATAATGAAAATAAGGATTTTATATTTTTCATTTATGAGGATGTCATTTATAATATGTATTACTTATTTAAATCACATTTACTTAATTTTTATCTTTATCTTTTTTGTCGAATATAATACACTTTAAATAACAGATATAGAAAATAAAGATATAGAAAATATAAAAAATATAAAAAACAAATCTGAAAATGAAATATTCATAAGTTAAATTTTAGTTAAATATGATTAATATAAATTTAAATTAATTTGAAATATTTTACATTCACATCTATATTATATTATATTTTCTAAAATTTATTAAATAATAAATTTTTATTCAACAAAAAATTAAAATTTTTTAACAAATATAATTTCATTTCAATAATTAGATAATTTGTGAAAAATAATATTTCTTTAAATTTTTATTTATATCATGAACGCTATTTATTATACTTACACAAAATACAGATTAGTTTCACAATTTTTAATTTTTTTTTAATTATATATTCATAAATGATCAAAACCTGTGTTTCAGATTTAATGTGAACAATATATATTTTTTTACTTCTCAAATTAATAAGTTGTGTAATATAGTTTATGAAGAAAAACTATAAGCATACAAAAATAATTCACTATTGTTATTATTATTTTTTAATTTTGAAAATTTTTTTTTTGTGAATATCATTTTTCATTATAAGGAAAAGTTCAGCAAGATAAGATTAGATAATTTATTATAAATGCAAATTTTAAAAGAACGAACAAATAGCACTTGTTAATAGCACAGAGTTATTGTTTTAGTAATAATATTACCTATATTATTATAGCTATATTATTATAGTCTATGAAATTCAACTTTCTAAATTTCACAGGTAGGAAAAAAATTTATTATTCAATTTCAAAATATCAATGTTGTAAAAACATGCATATAATTCTTATCTTTATAAAATTTTATAATTTTTACAAAATATATAATTATATATATTTATTCATTTTTAAATATAGCATATATTATATTATAGTAAGTATAGTAAGTATAAATAATTTTCAATATATAGAGTGAAAATATTTTGATTATTGGATAACTGAATTATTGTTTTAACTGAATTATGCTTTTAAAGAAAGAAAAATGTTTCAAATAAAAATTAGATTACATAGAAATATCACTTATAATAATACATAATTGAACATATAATATAGAATAATGATCGTATAAAAATTATTTTGTTTTTATAAATAAAATCATAAATTGAAATATGAAAATAATAATATTATAATAATATTTAATAATATTATATGTAAAATAATATTATATATAAATTATATTTCTTAAGTCCACAAAATTAAATTTTTAAATATTAATATCTGAATTTTATTTTAATATCATTATTACAATATCAAAATTACAAATAAATTTTTTTTTACGATAAAATTA
>NW_006264109.1:110613-112850 GCF_000469605.1 Apis dorsata
TACTGGATTTTTTAAAATTTAATTAAATAAAAGATGATAACATTTAGATTTTGATTTCTTCATGTTCTATATAAAGAATAATTAAGATAAAAATTATCATTTTAAATATCTTCGGAACTATAATTAAAAAATTTTTATAATTAAAAATTATATAATATTTATATCATTTATTTTAATTAATATAAAAATATAAAAACTATATAACGAAAATTTTATGCAAAATAGTTAAAATAATTATATAATTAAATTTTAAATTAAAATTTCTAATAATTAGAAGAAGTATTAAAATTTTTTAAAAAAGAATGAAAGTTTATTTTTATAAAGTTTTTTCTAAATTTTCTTCTATAAATTAATAAATCCTTAGAAACGATATAACTTTTTAAATATCAAATGTAAGTTTTATCAAAATTAGCATATATGAATCAATGATATTTCCTTGTAGAATGTAAAAACGCATCAGTAAGATTATCACAAAAGTTTATTCATCAATTTAATAGTTTATTTATCAATCAATTCAATTAAAATAATCAATAACTAATGAAATGATAAATATATTAAACAATAATAAATTGTTAAAAAATTGATAAATTTTTTAATTGTTGCATATTTTTATAAAAATATACAATTTATATTCATAAATGTTTTTAAAAATGTTTTCTTACGTTCAAAACATATTTTAAATATAATTATTTCATAAAAATACAATTGTTTCTATATTTTAAAAAAAATTGGTAGACTTATAATTTAATAAAATTTCTTAATGAATTTAATTATATAATAATCATCTTTAAATAAATATTTCACATTAATTATAATTATCATCAATATATATAATAAAATATAATATCTAAATCAATATAAGTATCTTATATTATTTATCAGTAAAACTCATATCGAGATCGAAAAATTATAAGCTTCGATAATAATTAAAAATGTTAATAAATAGGACATGAAATATCGACGTATAAACAATGTATATATCATATTTATAGATATTATGATCATATGTGAAATATTCTATTTCTACAAAATTGCAATTAAACCATCATATTTCAAAATTAAACGCGTTTAGTCTCTCCAGATTAATATAAATTGCAGCGAGAGTTCATTCTCAACATTCAGATACACCGCGAATATTACGAAATTCCACAATTCGCATATTTTATATCGATGGATCGATATAAATTAATGATCAAATATAAGAAACATTTTAAAAATTTGCCACAATTCGTGAAATCAAGTTTTGATTCAATATTCATATTCAGTATCTAGCATTCATATTCAATGTATTTCTGTGATAAAATCAAAGCAATAATAAAAGATAAAATTTTTATTATCAAAACGATTTGCTTCTGTATTCTTTATCGTTTGTTTTATTTATTTTATGTTCTTTCAAAATCTTTATTTTTGTTGATGATTTTTATTATATGTGAAATACACAATTATTAATATTAATATATGATTCTTTTGTATTACGAATATATGTCTTAGTTTTACAATTTGATAAATGTACACAATTTATATTTTTTATTATATTTATTGTAATAAAATTTTATTACAAAATTATATAATATAAAATTAAATAAAAATAAAAAAGTACAATTATTTATATAATGTATATATTGTATTTAATTATAATCAAAATTTATTTATAAATTTACTTACAAAATTTAATTATAATAAAAATTCAAAATTTAATATTTTAAAAATGTATACATTTTAACTATAATTAAATACAATTTAATTTTAATATCATTATAATTTTATTACTATTTAATTATTTTTCTCGATATTAATGTTATTGATAATATTTATTTATTTTATAATTTTAATATTTTAATATTTATTTATCGTAATATTTTTTACTTTTATTTTCGATTAAACACAATGTGATCATTATAAATAAATTTATATAATCGTTTTATTTTTATTATTATTTTATTTTTATATAAATTTGGCAGCAATCGATAATAACACAAAATTTATTATATTTTTTTGAATATTTGTGCTAATATTATTAATATTCTTTTAATAAATTTATTTTTTTAATATATTAAATAATATATTTAATAAAGTTATTTAAAATAATATATTTAATAATATTTATTTATTTTTATTCTTTTAATTTTTTCAAAATTCAAATTTAAATTTTTAAGAAAAATCATCGAAAAAATGTAAATCAATAAAATAAATAAATTATATGGAATTTTTTGATTAAATGGATTTTATAAAAATAA
>NW_006264109.1:113223-117130 GCF_000469605.1 Apis dorsata
ATTAAAAAAAAAATTAAAGAATTTAATTTTTCTAATTTATTGAGTATAAATATAATAAAATAAAACAATGAGAAAAAAAAATAATAATAATTGTTATAGAAATAATCAGAAAAATTATTTAGTAAATAAATTATCCATAATATATTATATTTTTAAGTTAATAAAATTTAAAGATTTATATATATTTTATTATTTATGTCGAATAATGTAGAATTAATAATAATATTAGCATTATTAATTTAAGCATATAAAAATAAAATACAAAAATTTAATATAAAATCGAAAAATGTTATGCATAACTAGTATTTTCAAGAGAAAAAAATTTCTACTTAAAATATACATTGCAGGAAAAACTCTTTTCAAGATACATACTT
Source organism: Apis dorsata (assembly GCF_000469605.1). Lineage (NCBI taxonomy): Eukaryota > Metazoa > Arthropoda > Insecta > Hymenoptera > Apidae > Apis > Apis dorsata. Next base: position 113,598 of record NW_006264109.1, read on the forward strand.
ATTATTGTAAATTCTATTTATACAAAAAAAGTCACAAAAAAAATAAGAAAATAAAATAGAATAAAATAAAGAAGATAGTACATAAAAACATAAGACTCAATCATCTGAAATGTACTATTTGATGAAGAGAAATTTATTTAATCTTTTTTTACTTCTTTAAATCCATTAAAAAATAAGAATATTTTCACTTATTGTTGAAATCATGTAACAATTAATTTAAATATCTTTTAGATAAATATATGAATAAATGAAGCTAAATTTTATCAAAATTTTTGAAATCTAAAATATTTAAAAAAACGAAATGAACAAAATAAATCTATCTTCATTAAAATGGATGGTACATACTTTCTTACAAGATAAATATATAAGAATTAAATTTTGTAATTTTATTTCTTTATTTTTAACTTATTTTTATTAATATATAATATTAATTTTTATTAATAAATGTTTTCAATATTATGTTTTAATATTATTTATATCTTATTATTTAATGTTATTTATTTATTTTAATATTATCATACGTTATAATTGTATTTTAAATTTTCACAATATTTTATGAATAAAATAATAAGATATTATATAATATAATGAATAATTATAACTATTTATCAATTTTTACTTATAATATATCTATTTAATGTTTTCTTAAAAAATTTTAAGAAAAGAAAGACAAAGATGAGAAATTAAAAAACAATAAAAACAGAAACATCAAGATATAAAGAAGACAAGAAGAAGCACTTTTATAGGTTTATTTTTTCTATGCCGGAACTCTCATTAACGTCGATCGTGAAACGATGCTGGAAGTAATTCGTCCGACCTTTAATCGCTCTTCGGATGGTTTATTTTATGAACGCACGTTGTTCTAAGTAAAAATAGATATTGACGTGTGTAAATAAGTATTTACTGGTTGAAGCGAATCAATTTTTATTTTGTATTTTTTTCAAAAATTTAAAAAATTGATAATTATTTATATTATTATTAATATTGATAATTATTAATATTGATAAAAATTGATAATTATTTATAATTATTGATAATTATTTAAAAAGTTTCTGTCTTATTATATATTTACATCTATTTTATAATTCTTATCTTTTTTATGTTTTATTTATTATAACTCTTTTGCTATTAAATATTGAATTCTTATCCGATCATTCAAATTACTGTTATATAACCAAAAAAATTATTGTAATTTTTTTTTAAATGCAATAACAAATTATTGAAATAATAATTTCATTATCATAAATTTTAAAATAATAATATTAATTAATTAATTAATCCAATATTATTAATTTTTTAAGAGGATATTGAAAATGTAATATTTGTTTTATATCTCACGAGAAATAATTATAATAAAATTTTTTTATAACAATTAACTTTAATATTTAAACGAAAATAGTAGATAATCATTACATATATGTGATACATATATAAAGTATGAATAAAAATAATATTTATGAAATATTATGACAAAAATCGTTTATATTTATATAAATATATAACTTGCAATGTTTAACTTTTTTAATTTTTAATTCTAACTTTTATTCTAATTAAATTTAATCAATAATTCAATACTATTCATAAAAAATGCATGTATTTCGATATATTCTATTTAATTGTCAATATATATATCTTAAAGTTTTGTTTTTAATAACAAATCAGTATCATTAAATATTACTTTATTTTTAATTTTAATATATACTATTTTTATAAAATTACAATTAAAATTACATTTTTTATCTGAAAAGTTATCATAAATACAAAATAATAGAAAATTTTTATTATAAATTTAATGTAATATATATCTATAATATTATACATTAATATGTATATACACAAAAAAGTACATTGGTCCGTATGATCTATAACCTAAATCACGAAAAAAACTTGACTACTTTTGATCTCTCCACCGGCATTGAATAATAAACGTTTGGTTGCAGAATTTGGGTGAAAGGAAATTCCCTTCGGAAGGTGTATTTTTATAGAGAACCACTTGAAGAGCGACAAACGGGCTTGCCAGAGACGATATTTATTTATAATCCTTGTCGCATGAATTTCACGATGATATGCAGATGAAAGCACCCCAGAAAGCGGAACGTGTTTCCATCCAGACTACTGGTCACTGGATCGATAAATAGGAATCCACAAAACCGTCGACAGAATCCATTGAATTTTCTTCTTTTTCTTTTTTGTCATATTATTGATCCGAAGTCATCAAATCGTTCCACTATACTCGAAATACGGAATTTTTTATCGAAGATCTTTGGGATTTTTGACAAAATGCAAAATAATCGAAATGTGAGTAATGGTATACTTTATATATATTCTATTTGACTACTATATATGTGATGTAATAGTTTTTTTGATGTATTATATATGGTACATTATTACCAAAAATAATTGTTTTTATTTTAATATTTATTTAATTATCACATTGAAAATAGAATATTTATGCAAAATTTGAATATAAAAAATATATCTATAGAATGTATATGACATGCAACAAGTCACAAAATATTTGAAGTATATGCATTATGATATTTAAAAAATAAAGCAAATCGTTTTTTAAACTTTATTTCTGTAATCATTATTAAAAAATTTTGCAATAATGTTATAAATCATTTTTAACATTATAATAAAAAGAATTTCAAGAATCTTTTTTTTCTTTTTTAATCTATATTTCATCTATATCTAAACTTTACAATTTTATTTATTTTATAATTTTTATTCTATTAAATTTAAAACAATGGAAATGATTAAAATGAAAAATGATATATATTATTATTTATTAATAATCTATATTGTTATAACTTAATTTCATTATTTAAAGTATTTTTGAATTGAAACATTCGTAATAATATTATATACAAATATTATATATAAATTTTGTTGTATTTCTAATTTGTATAGAAACAAATGTAAATAATAAACAAATTTAAATAATATATAACTTTCAATTTTATTTATAAATATACATTCAATAAATGTATTAATAAATGTATCAATGAATTATAATATTATTGAATAGTCATTTTTCCCTAACATGAAATACATTTTTTTTATTATGCAAATATCATAATAGCTTACAATAGTAAATATACATAATATAAAAATTACTGTGTATGTATTATTTATATTATAATAAATTTTCTATTGTAGAATCATATTTCATAAATTTTACTTTTTTTCAAAAAAGATAATTTAAAAACTTTTAATAATATTTATAACATATAATGTAATAACTGTTAATTAAAAATTTTAATAACTGTTGAAATTTTTAATTAATAATTAATTTTTTAAAATTATTATGAAATTTAATTTAATCTATTATATTGATATATAATATAATTAGCTGTCAATAAAATATACAACATTAAATTATATATAATTATATATAATAAAAATACATATAATATATATAAATTATATATTATATAAATTTTTTAATTAATTTTTAAATGTTCGATTTAAAACCATGTGAAATTTTGAATTAAATTGAAATGAAATGTAATGAATAAATATAATAAATATAA
>NW_006264110.1:0-1232 GCF_000469605.1 Apis dorsata
TTTATTTATATTTTTTAGTAAATAATGTATTTTTTTATTTTAAATAAACTATTAATAATGTTAATTAATGTTTATAAATATATAATTTTAAGTAGTATAACTACAACATATTTTTTTATTTCAATTCATATCTAAAAATTATAAATTAGTAATTAATTTATAACTTTTATAAAAATGATGTATAAAATAATTCTATTTTATTTTTTCATGAAAATTAATATAAAATACTGTTTGATAAATTTTAATTTTTTTTAATTTTGTAATTTTTAATAAATATTTCTTATAGACTTTAATGTATTTAGTACAAATCTACAAATCTACAAAATTTTTCTCAAAATTCATTGTTTTTTAAAAAATTAATTTAAAAAAAATTTCAATTTTGAAATTTTATGCTTTTATAACAATTGTTTATTTATTATATTATCAATATATATATAATTTGTTTTTCGCATAAGAAAAATGTTTTTGAAATAATTCTGTGGATTTTTCTGAATAGAATTATATAATTATTAGATATAAACATTTAAATACATTTAAATAATGATCAAAGTTAAAAAAACATCGAAATTCATCCATTTTTATTCATATTTTTCGTTTTACTTCAAAATAATAGAATCAATACAAATACAATAGAGGAAAATAATTTAACGCAATATATCACGCAAAAGCGCAGATTGATTTCTTTTTACAGAAATTTTAGCTATAGAAATCATCAAAAAGAAAGTTATAAATACATTTTTTTTTCAATATAGAAGAAAATAATTCGGCAAAATGCATAAATGACAATAATACGTAATAATGGCAGTCACCTCGCCTGCTTCAGTTCATCGCCATCATTGTATTAATATATTCTTTAATTATTAATATTTTTCTATTAAAAAATTGTAATTTAAAAAATATAGGAATTAATATAATAAAATATATAATAAAAATTAATATAATAAACTTAAAAAGAAAATGTTTAAATAGAAAATGAATTAAATATATAATAAATTTTATAAAGAATAAAATATTTTTAGTAGATTTTTGCTAAACATTGTCATAATGAATATTGAATTTACACTAAATATTTAGAAAAATTTACAATTAGAATATTTTACAAATTTTTTATCACTTGAAAAATACTAAATAGTTTGTTTAAGTGTTTAAAATATATTTGAATAATATTTAACAAAATGATTAAAAAATAATTAATAGATTTATTTATTATTTTTATAAAAAATTTAATATTT
>NW_006264110.1:3470-4499 GCF_000469605.1 Apis dorsata
ATTATATATTATATATTAAATTATATATATTAAATAAATTTCTATGCATACAAACAAATAATTTAAATATATATAAATAAATTATTTAAAAAATATTGTCAAATGTAGTAAAATCTTATGATTTAAATGTAATAAATATTATTTTCATTTTCAAAAAAATATAATAACTTTCTCTGGAAATACTTTTTTATGACAAATAAAAAAATAATTAAGAATAGCAGGATTAGGATAAAATTAAAATAAATATATCTCTAATATTGAGGCTTATTCACAACACTTTTTAGGTATGTATTTTTCATAAGCTATTGCTAAGTTATTAACTTTTACATGTACTTACAACGGCATTAATGTTACAAATGAGAAGATCAGTCAGACTTCATCTATTGTAGTAATTTTGAAATGTATTTTGATTGTATTTTGATCAATATGGAATTATAAGAAAGAAAAAAATATATAATTCCAACAAGAACCTTATCTTACCTTAGCATTAGTAATAGGAAACTGATGAATGAAATTTTTCAAAATAAATCAATTGAAATAATAGCCAATAACATGTCACATCAATAAGATTGTCCAATTATTTGCTATGTATTTCTTTTTATAAAAAAGTAAAAGTATTTCAATTAAAAGTATAATGGAATTATGTCAATATATAAATAATATATATGTAAAAATAATATTTAAAAAAGAAGCAATATCAATACATTAATAAAAATGTATAAAAATGTATTCTTAATAATGGAAAATATATTGAAAAATAATCATATTTAGATTATACTATTTTACTTATAAAAATATGATTTTGTTTAGAATTTTTTTAAAACTATAACATAACATACGAAATTCGATGAACAATCTCCAAGTGTACATTGAATAATATTAATAGTTAAAATAGTTAAAAAGTTAATAATACTAATAGTTGTATATGAAATTTGAAAATTAATAATTCAATAATGGTTTATGAAAAATACATATAATATTCTGGAATAGAATTCAACTAACTACAAGAATATATAATAAAAAAAAAAA
>NW_006264110.1:4627-8232 GCF_000469605.1 Apis dorsata
TAGAGCTTTTACTGCACTATTAATTCAAGGTCAAACAATTAAATGTTTCCTTTGATTATACAATTTTCATTTGAAACATTTTTTTTTATTTCTAATATTTTCAGAAATACTCAATACACTTCGCTTCATGTTGCAAATTTAAATTATTATACATAGTATTATATATAGAAATGAGCATATTCTTGAGTGAGACGAAAAAGAAAGCAAAATAAAAAGCAAGAAGTTTGAGATAGTTATATATAATGACTAAGTAAGTAATTTCTTTTAAAAGAATAGAATGATAGAATAATAGAAGAATAGAAAGAAGAGAATGATATTTTAGATATGTTATTTAATATGTATATATTCTATCACTAAATGATTCCTAATGAATAAAAAAATTTATTGTTTCTTATTTTCACAGATACTTGTTTTTCTTATTTTACAAAAAAAGTAGGGATAATATTTATTTTGATCCAGATGATTGTTATTTATTATAAAACAATACTGTATAGGATAAATTTCGTAATGTAATGATTTTAAATAATTTTTAAATTATTTGTTATACAAAAAAATGTATAAATATGGTTTTTTATATTATTCTAATATTTATTTATTTTCTTGTTTTTTTTTTATTAAGATAAAAGTTATTTTTAATTTTTTAAATAGAGTTCTTAATATTTTTTTTAATTTGAATACAACACCAAATTTAATGTAAAAAAATATTATGATAAAATTAATAGTGACTGAAATATTCTTAAATTACTAATATTATATTAGAAACTATGCATCATTACACGATTTATAATATAATATAACATTGTGTTTATAAATACTATTTTTATTATATGATAAGCATCGTTATCATGACATATTTCAGTATTTATAAGTATATTATAAATTCAATTATATAAAAATTTAATGAAAATGAAATTGTGGAAATGTCTATTATTATTTTATTATAATAATAATGAAAAATATTATATAATAATAATTTATAGTGCAATATAGTTTATAAAAAATATTTCAAGAGTTAAGATATATCAAATTAAATACTTAAAGCCATCATCATTTTTTACTTTTTTAAAATTATAAAATATAAAATAATAAAAGAATATTATTCCTTTAATATATAAAAATATGGATGCAATCAAATGATAAAAAATAAAGAATATTTATCTATTCTTATTTTAGCATCTGTTATTCATAATCCATATATTAGTACATCTCATATAATATGTATAGTGAAGAATATGGTAGTGATATGTTTTTTTCATTTTTACAAATTTTATGAATAAAAATATAAAAAATTTTAAGAATCATATAATTTTATGAATAGTTTTTCAACAAATTCAAAATACAAATGGTATATTTCTATAAATTGATGAAGTAATATTTATAAATTATAAATAAAAGTAAATCTAAAAATAAACTGTAAGAAAAAGTAAATTTAAAAATTATATATTAGAAATGGATAAAAAAGAATTCTCACTGGTTTTATTATATCGATTACCAATATCAATTAAGTTTGATGTGACATAATTGATTAATAAATCACTGAATCATACTTCATTAATGGATCGTTAACGAGTTAAATATATTTCACTTTTATTTTTTTATCAAAAAATTATATTACAAGGTTTAGTACAATCTCAAATACATTTAAAAAAATTACAACTGTTGTCTTATAATGCTCGGCAATTACAAATAGTAAAAATGTTTTTAAATCGCTGGATCGGATATAGTAATAATATTAGATAGTTAACATGCCAAATTTAATACTGTTCGATATATCGATATATATATATATATATCGATTATATATATTATATAACACTATCGATATAATATATATATCCTTTAGAGAACATTAAAAAATGAATTTGAAATTTATTGTTAATTATCTGTGACACTCGAAGATTCAAGAACAATATTATTAGAACATATTCGCAATATCTGCAGAAACGCTTGAAAAAATTTTTCATAATTCAAATAAATAACTGCATTAATTATAATAAATAATAATTTAAATATCTCTTGAAATAAAACTTATTTTAAAAATATCTCAATAAATGAATTTTAAATCATACATTATAAATATTTTTTTATACTAAGTTTGATGCTTTATTCAAATTTAAGAAGAATTTAAATTTAAGAAGAATTGCGCATTTCATTTAAAAAACTCAATATGATTTTCATATCTTAATAAAAAAAAATAAAGCAAAACGATTAGAATAATGTATGTCCTTTTTCAAATTTTTGTTTGAAATACTTTTTTTGGTATAAAAAATAATTTAAAAATTATTTGGGATCGTTATATTATATATATATATACATATAGAGTATTAATAAATTTATGAAATATCTATATTATAGAAGATCAATTTTAAAACTCAAAATAACAAAAGAAAACAAATGCAAAAGTTGATATATATGTATTAATAAATGTCAATAAATATTGATTAAGATTTATTTATTAAATTATGAATTTAAGTTTAACATAAATTTTACATTAAATGAAATAAGATGGGAATAGACTGTAATAGTTTAATGGAAACAAAGCTCATTCTCTTTTTATCTCATTTCATTTAAACTTTGTAAATTTAAATTGATTAACTTAATAAATAAACTTTAATAAACCGACATTCTTTTATAATAATTTTTAATTTGTTTACTTTGGTTTCTAGAATTGACTCTTATAAAGGAATACATTAACACTCTGTACATGTATCTATATAAGATACAGTAAAAAATATATTTGCTTATGAAGTTGAATAATTGTTTAAAATAATTTTGAATAATTTTTTTCTTATATATAATTGGCTTTAATTTTAAAATTATTCGCAAATAATTTTTTTTGTATTATATCATATAATTCTATATAAATTTTATTAATTCTATATAAAAATGTTCATGATAGCTAGTACATATGCAATAATAGTATGATGAAGGAATTCTTCAATTTCTAGATAGAATTAAATAAATAAATTTTTTTGTTTGGCATAAATAGCTGTTTCATTTAATTTTTCTTGGAAGATTGGAAAAATAGTTGTAATTTAGTTCTAATCTAATTTTTAGAAATTAAATTTATATTACATATTCAGTATATTTTTTAAATATAGAGGATGATTTATATAATTATTTCAAATTATACTTTTATATTAAAATTAATCAGATACACATTTATTTTAAAAAGAATAATACGATTCTTGAATGCAATATTACTTATAAGAAAGTTGCATATAGTTTTTTTTTATGGTGAATATTTACCATATAAAAAATATCATGCAAAAGAAAATCATATAAAATATAGAAACAAATATAACTACATTTTATATTTACATTTATATTATATTATATATTACAATATATATAATATATTTGAAAAAAATAGATTAATTAAAAACATCAGTATAGGATCCATAAATTTAAAAATCCATATATTAATTATATAAAGATCAAAATATAAAATTTCGTACACAAAAATACTACCATACTTATATTTTACAAATATTTCAATTGAAACTTGTTTGTTAAATTATAAGTAATTAATAAATTTAATAAATTTTAATAAATTTATTTTCGCGATTGAAAATACTGTGCGACAGCAAATAGAATGAAGACAA
>NW_006264110.1:8420-10802 GCF_000469605.1 Apis dorsata
ATGGAATTTTACTCTATTTTTATTTTACTCTATTTTCATTTATCATGAACTTAAATTTTTTATAATTTAAAAAAAACCTTATTATTAATAAATATTTTTGTATACTAATATTTCTGTTTGATGAATTTTGGTTTCTAGAATTAAATCTCTAAAAATGTCTTATGAATATATTGATATTCTATATATATAAAAAAATAAAAATTTATATTATTATATATTATTTATTTATTTATTAAAATTTCTCTTATATATACATTTAATAATTAATTGAAATGTATGTATGTTATAATTAATATAATTTGTAATTTGTTTCCTCATATGTAGAATTTTATTATTAATCATCATATATCAACAAATTATCCTAAATTTTATTTTTTATTTTTTTAAATTTATTTTTATATTACTTTCTATTTTTTGTTATAAGATTTTTTAAAATTATTTTTATCACATTAATTAATCACATAAAATTTATAAATAATAACATATATATATATTATTTTAGGTTATGGAAAAACTCATAAGGATGCAGCAAGCGTACGTACAACGCATTGTATACCAGCTGCTTGTGGTCTCTATTATTTCGAAGTGAAGATCGTCAGTAAAGGCAGAGATGGTTATATGGGAATTGGCCTATCTGCTCATGGAGTAAACGTGAACAGGTTACCAGGCTGGGACAAACATTCGTACGGATATCACGGCGATGATGGACACAGTTTCTGTTCTTCTGGAACAGGTCAACCATATGGACCCACGTTCACTACAGGAGATGTAATTGGTTGTGGTGTAAATCTTGTAGATAACACTGCCTTCTATACAAAAAATGGACATCATCTTGGTATTGCATTCACTGATCTTCCGGTAAGTAATGAATCTCATCAAATTATTAATATTGATGAGAACGTTGATCTAACGTTTTTAACATTTTTTATAGATATTTAAATCATAGTGCATTATTGAGACATATCTATTTTTTTTTATTTTTTATATATTTTTTTTTTGATAATATATATTAATTTTTTTTTTCTCTTAAAAATTATTTATAAATATTTTAATATATTTATAAGAAAAATTTTTTAAAAAAATTTGTTAATGATTAGTCATCACTTTATTAGCCAAATTTATATCCAACGGTGGGTCTTCAAACACCAGGAGAAGTAGTCGATGCAAACTTTGGACAAGAACCCTTTGTTTTTGACATTGACGACATGCTTAACGAACTCCGTGTCAAAACAAGATTGCAAATTATAAACTACCCTACACCAGATCATGGACAGGGTCAATGGCAAGCAGTTCTTCACAAGTAAGTTGAATTTTTATGTTTTCTTTATTTTTTTATTATTCAAAAATTCTTCTAAATTATTAAACAAATTAAGTGTGAATTTTATGAAATAAGAAACAATGGAGATTGTTGAGAAAAAAAATTGTTTTTTTCCAACTAATTTCCTTTGAAATAGAAAAAAATATGAATATTTTTACATTTTTTATAACAAATATTATATTTTATAATAATAATTTTAAAATTAACTAATTTTAGAATATATAATAATTAATAATTTAAAATTAACTAAGATGTTTTATAAAAAATAAACAAAGTAAAAAAAATATTGAAGAATTTTTGTATGTTAATTGCATCATTTTTAATCTTTTGCAAAAAATAATCTTTTTAATCTCTAAAAAAATTAATTTTTATTTTTGTGGTACTTCTGATCTGAAGGAATCTGAATTATGTAAAAATTATTTAAAAATTATTAATAAAATTTAATTTTTTTATTCATATTAAATACATAATGTATAATTTTTATTTAAATTTAATTTTTACTTTTTAATAAATAATTTTTAAATTTGTTTTAGCTTTCATATAAATTTCAATCATTTATTTACATAATTAATAAACAATAAAATTTACATAATCAATAAAATAAAATTTTTAAATATCTATTTGAAATTATGTAGTTCTAATAATAAGTTCAATTAATTATTTAATTATACATTAATAATAGTATTATATTAATAATACTAATTTATATCAATTATATTATTGTATAATTATTTATGCAAAGGAATTCATTTTTTATCTTTCAAATTGATTAAATTCGAATTTAAAATTTCGTTCGCAATTAATAGAAAATTGAAAAAACTTTGTCTTAATTTAATATTGATTGCAAATAAGTAATATTATGCATATATTAAAGAATAGAAATGAAATATTGTTTGAATAAATTAGAATTATAAAATATATTAGAAATACAATTTATATTAGAAATATATTTATATATTTATATATAAATATATATATATATATTTATATTAGATATATATATATATTTATATATATATTTATATTAGAAATACAAATATTTTTTATAATGTTACATATGGTGA
>NW_006264110.1:11232-13422 GCF_000469605.1 Apis dorsata
TATATGAATATAAAAAAAATTGTTTTCGATTGTCTGTCTTTCTTTCTTTTCTTTTCTTTTTTATTTTTAGAAATTTGTTTATAGAAGCTTTAAGAAGATTTAAGAAGCTTTAAAGAAGCTTTTTTTAAAGATATTACTTTTTTTTATCAACACATTTCTGTTTCACAATTTAACAATCTATAAGCAAGTAATTTTCAGTATAAAAAATATATTTCTTGAGTTAAGCTTCTAAAAGAATTTGATATTTGAATTTTTAATGATTGAAATTGATATTTGAATTTTGTTATGAATTAATTTTAACCAGAAATGTTTATAGAATGTTCATTTCATATGAAAATGTTTAAATATTTCATAAACTATGCTTGATACAAAAAAATATTTTAGATAAATTTTGATTGAATATGATTGTATGTGTATTGTATTAAATATGATTTGAGATATACTGTAATGATATGTTTAACTTCGCGTTAAATTTGTAAAATCTTATATAATTATAAAATATCTTATATAATTATATAAAATCTTATAAGATTTAATTTTTAACATTTCATTTTTTAAATAAAAATTTTTATTTTTTATTTTTTCTATTATTTTTATTTTTAAGAATCTATATTTTTCATTAAATATTTTTGTAGCTCAAATTATTTTCAAAATATTATTTATTTATATATTTTGCGCAAACCAATATTAAAATCTAAGATATTGAGCTAAATTTGATGAGCTATTTACATTAGTGTTCGTTGTATATTGCATGATATTATTATTTATATGATTTTTCTGCGTAATTTATTCTATGTATTCATCTATTTTTTTTTTGTGAATGGTAGTTTTGATTTAATTGGATAACATATAATTTTTTGGATGTCATGCAATTTTTCACTTTTTACACAATAAGTTAGATAATAAAACTAATTCTATTATTTACTGTATTGAAAATCATTTTTTAATAAATAACTGATATTAAGTCTAAAGTCTTATTTCTTATATTGATTCTATATTGAAATTTAGGAAACTGAAATAGTATTAGAGTGTCCATAAATTTCTTTTGCACCATGCTAGGAATGACTTTAACTGGTTATTTTTGAACAGGTTTATCTATATTATTAGCTATTTATGGCATCAATTTCAGTCATTCCAGAGCTCTTTTAAAGTATGTTTCGTTAGTGACAGTCTCTTTTAAAACTTTTTTCTATACCGTTCAATATGAATAGTCAAAGGAAGTATTTGCGGCATGTTATGCTTTATTACTCTAAAAAAGGTGATAGTATAAATGATATTGCAGACAAGATTTATACTATTTACGGGAGTAGTGCTATAACTATTACGACTATCCGCAATTGGTTTAAGAGATTTAGAACTGGCAATTTTAATTTGAAAGATGAAGGTCGCAGCAGTTGCTCAGCAACGACGAATATGGACTTTATCAATACGGACCATGCTCGTTGAAAATTCGCGATATAATGTGCAAGAGATAGTGGATAATATTTCCAGGTAAATAATCATTTGATCAAGATGAAATATGTCAATCGATGTAAAGTTTGGATTCCACAACTATTGAGAGACAGAGATCGACTTTATGAACCGCGTCTCTATGTGCGATTTCCTTCTCTAGCGACATGAAAGAGATTCTTTTTTAAAGAGACTTGTCATTGGAGATGAGACTTGAATTTTCAAATATCAAAATATGCATCGAAAATGCACTTGATTTAAGGACAATAGAAGAATTCAATTGTCGCGAAACCTAGACTTTATCCGAAGTTTTTTTATCCATTTGGTGAGATTGGAAAGATATAGTCTACTATGAGTTCCTTTTTCAAAGTGAAACCATTTTTAAACCGATTTTGGAAAATATTGCAATCAGCTTAATAAATTGAAATATGTTATAGCAAAATTGATGAACCAATGAGGCCATCATGACAATGCAAAACTATATGTTGCATTGATTGTAACAGAAAAGCTGTTACAATTTGATTAGGATGTTCTACTGGGATCGCATCTACTCCCCAGATCTTGCTCTATCCGACTATTACTTGTTCCTGTTATTAAAAAATTATCTCCATGATAAATGGTTCCAATCCATAAGCAAAATAAAATCGCATCTCGAGGAATATTTTGCAAATAAAGCGCAACAATTTTGGAAAAAGAGAATAATGAAGCTTCCTGAGAGATGGAAGAAGATGATAGAGCAGA
>NW_006264110.1:13490-14887 GCF_000469605.1 Apis dorsata
CGGTTCATATATAACGCAATAAATTAATCTTAAACAACAAATACTATGTATTCATTTCGTATCAAAAAAAAGAAAAAAACTTATGGGACATCCTAATATATAAAAGTTAAAATTGTAACATTATATCAATATATCAATATCAATATATTAAATATATAAAGAATAAACTACGCAGAAAATTTTTACATAAAACAATAATATGTGTACATCGAATGCTAATGTTAATAATTTATAGAATTTTTTTTTATTAATAATTTATAGAATTTTTTTTATTAATTTATGCAAAATTTACATATGAATATTAGTTAAAAAACGATTTGATGTTAGTTATAAGAATATTTAATATATTAATAAAAAATATTTAGTTTAAACTATGATAATTTTTACATTGTTTTTTAAGATTATTAAATATATCGTCACGATTAAATATGTCTTCCTTAATATTATATATTTTTCCATGTTATGTTATAATGATTTTCAAAATATTTATATATTTCTCAATAAATTCATTATATATTCAAAATAGTGTTACTTTTGTGTTTCACAATATTATTCTATAAGAAATATGGAAAGATTATTCAGTGACTTAATAAGTTCTTCAATTCAGTAATTCAAAAAATTATGAAATTTTGAGAATATGTGTAGTATATGTAATTATTTAATACAAAATATATTTTTCTGTTTTTAAATTTATAATAATGAATTAAAAATAAGCTTTACAAATTCTTAAAAAAGCCTTTAAAAAATATTTTATTTTATTTGCAAAATATAAAAGATAAAAAAATTTTTTAGGTAAATATTATTTATTTTAATTAGATTTATCAAATAATAAAATTATTTTAGAATTAATTAGATTTATAAATTATATAAATTATAATTATAAGCGAATAATAATTTTTTTTAAAATATGTTCTTTAAGGAAAATCTTTGTTGTTTGAATAATTTTGATACAGTGTTATTTATTTTTTAATACAAATAATATCTTTTAAATATTCCTTTTATTAAGTAAATTAAGTATTAAGTATTCGATTATAATCTAATTTAACTATTTCTCAACAATTGAACAATTTTTTCATTTTATTACATGATAAATTTTTACATTCGCTGCATGATAAAATATAATATTAGATTGTTAATAATGTTTTCAATCTAATATACTTTATAAAAAAAAAGCATATTAAAATATAATTTATAAATTGTAATTTTATAAATTATAAAAATAAANAAAATTATGTAAAAGTGATAGAGAAATTTATTACAAATTATTATTATTATTTATTTATTATTATATTATATTATATATATATATATATATAAAATGATTATATTTTTGCATAATATGTACAAATATTATTATTTTTCTTTTAAATTTTTCTTTAAAATATATTATAATAGAA
>NW_006264110.1:15445-25715 GCF_000469605.1 Apis dorsata
TTTGCACTTAATTTTTTTCTAATTAATTAAACTTCATTCACAAATTGCTTATTTAACAAATTTCATCAATTAGAAAAAGATAGAACATAGATAAATGAAAATAAAATAAAAATTAAAACATTTAGCATGTATATTTGTATTGTAAATTATATTAATTATTTATAAATTATAATTCATGAAAATCAGATGATTGCTAACTGAATATTTCTCGTGGAAATTTCTCATGGACTTGTTTATCAATTAAACTAGCAGAAAGTAAAGTAGATATAAAATTTCTAAATAATAGAACTATATAAAAAAATACTGAATTATAGTTTAATAATTGCAAAATCATAAAAAAAGTAATAAAAAAATTATAGTAAAGTCAATTTAAATGTACGACACAATTATTAAATTGCATATATTTTTATACGATGGAATTTTGTATATTTGTAATATTATAAATCAGGTATATTGTGTAGTATTGTAATCAAACTATTACAAATATTATCAAAATATTATATATTAAATTTTGATTATTTGTTGTAGAGAAGTTTCTTAACTATAGCTAATTATGAATTACATCATGCCCATTATTTTTGATTAGAAAAATTTCATTCAATAACAAATATATACTTACATATGAAGTAGTTCATATATAATGAACTTCAAAAAATATAAAATCTATTCTGTAACTTTTATGCATATTCAAATTTTCGATTGTATAATATATAAGCCTCTTGAAAAAATTTCAAATGATTTTGCTTTAGAATAAGTGTCATGAATTATATTTATTTAAATTATTTCAAAGTATTTAAATTATTTCAAAATAAAATACAATGAAAACTACTTTAATATATACAAACAAATATGTCTGATATGAGAATGTTGCAGAATTTATTTTGTATCAATTATATATATTTTATGTTTCATTTATTTGTCATAAGTGGAAGATGTTCAGATAATTATATAATATTAATATTATAATGTTAACATATTCATGGAATATTTTCAGAGAATCAAAATAAATATAAAAATTAATATGTATTATAAATAATGTATTATAAACAAAAATGTCAATTCAGATTTATTTATTAAGTTATAATTCAAATTTACGTTAAATGATTAAAATCTATTAAAATCTATTAAAATCTATAATTAAGATCTATCTTTGTTATATTATCGCATTATCTCGTTTCATCGCCTTGTTTTATCTAACACAAACTTAAATTGTTTATAATTAATATAATTAGTATAATAAGTTTCAATTAATATTTTTGTATATTAAATTTTCTTTGTTTTGATTTTTAAAATCGATCTTTCAAAGAGATTTTATATATATAATAATATATAAAATATTATATATTATTATATATTTATAATTATAAAAAAATATATATATAATATAATATAATATAAATATATATAATATAATATATATATAAATATATATATTATAAAAAATATTTATAATAACTAGATAAACATTAGATTTACGAACATTGACTATATACCTTCTTTTTACTGAAATTCATTTTTTTGACGTATATATTAAATTGCAATTTTTTTTTGTAAATTATTTATTTTAAATCTATAGATTTTTATACATTTATACTTTATACATTTTTTACATGTAAACTTTATCTTGGATGTACACTTTCCGCATATATATTTGTTAGATTTAATGCAAATATAGTTAAATCCCAGATAATGAATTGAAGTTGCTATTTTGTTTGTCGTGATGATCACTGCCCAATTCTTGAGTTAATTGAAAGAAAAAATTCTTTCGAAATATGTTTATTCCAATGATTTCTTTGTACAATATCCAGGCATTGATGGTTGTCAAATCTAAAAACAATTATAAAATATGTGAAGGAGCCATCTACGAGATCCTGCTTTCACAATATTTTCTTCATTATCAGCATTTTTTAACTTTCGCTTTTAGTATCTAAAATAATATACATTCTTTTTTTTTTACGATATGTATTGTGATAATTTTCATTATCCCTGTCGTTAGAATCTTCAATTTCGTTGATATTGTTAAATTCTTCCTCACTTTCGTATAATTCGTTTATATCAGAATCCGATCCAGATTGATCTTCATTTATGCTGGTTATTTTTTTTATTCTTTTTATTATTCTTTTTTATCAATTCAATATCTTTTAAAGACTTGCTCATAATAGGTATTATTAAACCCTTAGTTAAATAGGTAAAATATAAATGTAATGTAAAAAATATTTTTTTTTGGGTAGGTTTTGAAAATACTTTGAAAAATTTAAATCTTCATTTATAAAAATAAATTTTTGCTAATCTTCCAAATAGCACTTATTTTTTTCAAAACGCACTGTTGAAATTATCTCTCACGTGTTTTATTATCAATTTGTTTTATAAAATAATAAGACAGATTCATTTACAAAAATCTTTTCTCTGCAAAATTCATCGTTAAAGGGATTATTTGTTATCATTTCACAATTGTAAACAATTTTGATCATGTATTTATTGTTAAACAATCATTATTTGCTTGGTATTCATTGTTATTTCATTTTTGTTATTTCGCAATAATTGATCTATATAAATTAACTCGTCAAATTGAGGGATTTTTGTAAATATAGATATACAATATCTAGAAATAATAAAATATAAATTCCAGAGAAAACGAGTAGAAATATATATTTACTGCATTACATCATTAAAAACCAATATGTAATGTCTAAAGAATAATATTTGCATGTTTAAAATTTTTAAGCATAAAATCGAAAATCCATCAAATTGACGGATTCGGTAAATCTAGTAATATATATATTCTATATGTCTCAAACATTTGTTCAATATTTTAAGATACTTTGTATATTAAACCTAAATATATTCTATATATTTTCAAAATTTTATAATTTTTTTTAATAATTATTAAAATTAATTAATAATCTGAATTGAAAGAAATTTCTTTTAAGTGAATCATAATTTTTTAAAGTTTTTCACAAATTGTAATGTATTTCTCAGAAATGAAAAATAAATATATAAATGTATTTATTATAGTTAAAGATAAAATAAAAAATGTTTTTACATTATATAAATTTTTATAATATTATGTATATTTCTTTATTTCTCTGTAATAAAAAGAATTATCTGACTTATACTTATTTACTATATTTCGAATAAATAATATAATTGTGTATCTAATATAATTTACGATTTGATATATTATTAATATATCTACTATAATCATTTTACTTTTAAAATAGCATTATTTAGGAAAATATTCTAAATTTACACAATAATATAAATATATTTATTCTTATTATTGTCAAATTTTAATAAATTTGCAATTGTTTAACATTATATAAATTACACATTTTTTAAATGATTCCCAAAGCAATTGAACTATTAAAATGATTTGAACTATATTTTTATATATGTATGTATATTTAAATCTTCTTTAAAATTTTTAATTGTAACAGAAAATCTTTGAATTAAATCATTATGTTATGTAACACAATAATCGTGATGAAATATTACATTCTTCTCAACTATTAATTAACATATTTTTATTTAGATATAAAATTTATTATATTTTTTTATTATAAAAACTTTATATAATTTTATTCTATATAATTATAACTCTATATAATTATAAAAACTCTATAAAATTTATTATATTTTTTTATTATAAAAACTCTATTAATTAGTATATTTTTATTTACATATAAAATTTATTATTATAAATAAATATAAATATCTTTATATATGTATTGGTTCATAATATTTCAATATAATAAATCAATATCAACATTGTAATACGATTTCCAAATTTTAATATATGGATTTTCATATTTTAATGCTGTTATTGTTTGAGCAATTCATTTTTGTAAATCCAATATTAAGAAATTCTATTAGAATAAATTTTATTTATTCTTGTTTAAATAAATCATTTAACTAATTCAATTTTGTTACATTCTTTTTTATATTGTATGTATTGGATGAAAGATGCTTTAATACATTATTTATGTTTTGAATTGAATTTTATAATCAGTTTTTTTTAAAAAAGAAAATAATTTAAATAAAAATCTATATTATTTCGAATATTATTACATACAACAAAAAAAATAAAAAAAATAATTTTTTATTTGAAAAATTTTTATTGTTTCTTATATAATAAATTTTAGAAATTTTTTATTATTTTTTCAGAATGGTGTCAACATATTTAGTCCATCACGGTTATTGTGCTACTGCCGAGGCATTTGCCAATAGTACTGGTCAAGGATTTGAAGAAGATCTTAATTCTATTAAAAATAGACAAAGTAAGTACATAATAATCATTTTCAATATTTTTTATTAATTTATATAATTAAAAAAATAATCGCATTGAACTAATAAATTGAATATTTTTTATTAAAACTATTTGATATAATAGATTCATTGTGATATAATAAATAAAATAGATATATTTAATACATTTTAAAAATTAATTATACTAAAATTTTTTAATACAAAATGATACAAAGAATTTTATTTTATTAAAAATTATCAAAAATATATATATATATATAATTTTGATAATTGTATATATTATATATTTTTCTTTATTATTAATTATATATATAAAATATTATATGTAATATATATAACATTTTTTATTTCAGAAATTTTGAAATTGGTATTGGCAGGCAGAATGGGGGAAGCAATAGAGTTAACCAGTCGATTATATCCAGGTCTTCTCGAACGAGATCCAAATCTTCTTTTTGCTCTTAAATGTCGACAATTTGTTGAAATGGTGAATGGTAGTGATTCCGAAATTACTCAAAATTCCAATATTAATCAAACTAGTGTTATACAGTCTACGAAGGCTTATACGAAATCCTCAATGAATAGCAACATCGAGGAAATGAATATGAACAACGCTATGAATGGTTCTACTGAACAACAGTTAGTTAATGGACAAATTGAAAATGATGTAGATATGGAAGAAAATGTCATAAATGGCATGAAAAGTAATACTGAAAATGGTTATCAAAATAACGATTTGAATACCAATGGATACAAATGTCAAAATGGAGAAGATGTCGACATGGGTGAGATATTATTGAGTTATTTTTATTAATCGCGTTTATTAAATTGTTAAAAGAAATTAAGAAGTGATAAATTTTTCGAAAAATTGAGATAGATTAAAAATTCTATAATCTGAAACTTCACAAAATAATTTTTTTTTTCTTTAAATAACCCATTTGTTATTCAAACGCATTGTTTAAAAGATATTCTTCTAAACATATAAGACATTTAAATTTAATCAATGTTTTCATTTATTTTATTAATAAATCAAGAAAATCTCTATAATATTTTATTTATCTTTTTATTTTGAAAATTATAAGAATTCTTAAGAATATATATATTTAGAATATTATTTTATAAATGGTGATATAAATATTCAATTATTTGTGAAATTTAAGCAGAAATAAATAATTTTAAATAACAATTTTTGTTAAATATTATTTAAAATATAATTTTAAAATGATTTCTAAAATAAATTTTGATATGTCACCAGAAACCAACAATGTTAGTCAAATTCAACAACAAAATGGTAATTGTAATATGGAGAATATATCGAATAAGAATAACAAAAAACAACTTTGTGGCGGTGATAAACAGGCAATTGAAAAAATGTTGGAATTTGGAAGACAATTATATTCTCAATCGATACATTTGCGACAACAACATGGAAAAAATGAAAGCAATAAAAAGATGCTTCAAGATGCATTCAGTCTTCTAGCTTATGCAAATCCATGGAATTCACCAGTTGGTTGGCAACTTGATCCTCAACAAAGGGAAACTGTTTGTGCAAGACTTAATTCTGCCATACTCGGTAAGCGAATCATTATAATTTATTGATTATATTGTATTTATTTGCATATGTAACATAGAAGGGCAAGGTAACATTATAGAATAAAATAAATTATGAAATTATTTGCAAAATTTTTGCTTATATTTATTTAATTATTGTTTTCATGATAAAATCATTTTTTTAAAAATCATTTACATTTTAATAAATTATAATATATTAATAAATTATAATAATTTTTAAAATGAAATTTTAAAAAAACATAATTAAAAATATTTAATCAAAAATATAATTACTAATTAAATTTAAAAAAAAAATAACAAATGATTTATTTATTTTTTTATCTTTTATTTAGGATAGCAATATGACATATTGAAATTTTATAAGATAACAATTATTTACTATGTATTTGAATAAAAAAGTAAAATTATATGTAAATAAACAATTCTAAAATTTTTATATTAATTTAATTCAATATTAATTCATATTTTTATTTTAATTAATCAATTTTTTAATAATTTTCTAGTTTAAATTATAATAAATCTTTTGTGATGAAATGATTTTTTACTTAGATCTTAATAATTATTTATTTTATTAAATGAAATTATTTTATTGAATTATTCAATCATTCTTCTTTAAATATCTCATTACTATTTATATCTTATTTATTATTTTCTAATCTCTTTGATTTAACATTTTTGTAATTTTTAATTTCTATTATTAATTTCTATTAATTTCTATTATTTTAATCATAATAATTCATATTATTCTATTATTTTAATCATATATGGAAATTATTTGATTATTTTATATCTAATTTCTCAGTTTTTTTTAAACTCTAAAAAACTATTTGATTATTCACAATTTTAAATTTTTATTAATAATAATCAATTTATTAATTATTTACTATTTATATTAATTTACTATCAATTTTTTTAATTTGATTATATTGTATTATATTTTATCTATAATTTTTAATTTATATTCAAATATTATTATATAATTTATATTAATTATTTTATTAAATTATTTTTCTATATGTTTTATAATCTATATGAATATAAGTATTTTATAGTGANATAAATACATAATTAAATATATAATCAATTTTGTTTTCTTTTTGAAATTATATAATTTTTTAAAAATGAAGAATGATGATTTTTCACGAGCAATTCATTGAAATAATTTTGCCATTACATTTAATTTATTGTTAAATATTAAAAAATATTTTGATGAAAAATTCTAATGTTGCAAAAAAAATTATAATTTTGCAATACAAATAATATGTAAATAATATTAGTACTCATTTGTTCATATTTTTTTATAATATATCTTTCATATAATAAATGTTAAAAAATTTCAAAATTTAAACTAATAATTTTTTTGTTAAAAATATATTAATATTTTTCATAAATAACAAATTATTGAAATATAATTAAGAAAGAAAATTATATATTGTTTCGAATTATTTAATTTTTATTTTTAAAAATACTTTAATATTATTCAAAATAAAAGAAGATATTTTTTCAAATGAATCTATCTTGTTTGTGTTTTGAAGTTTATATAACTATAAATCTTTATTACTAAAAATATATATTTATTAATATTTTAAAGAATGCTAACATATATACTTATATTTAAATATAATTATGATTTATTTCTAAAATATATAGTGAATTTTATAATAATAGTAATAGTATATTATATAATATATTAGTAATATATTAGTAATAGTAATTTTTGAAAATACAAAATTCTTACAAAAAATCTTTCATCAATAGTTGTACATCCATATTTATTTACATCCATATTATTTTTAAGAAAAAAATATATATTATTTTTATTATTTTATATCACTTTTTAAATAAATAATATAATTTTATAATTGAAAACATTCTATATTTTGTAATTGAATGGAAAATCATACTTTTAGAATCGAGTAATTTACCTCGACGACCACCTTTGGAAGTGGCCGCGTCTCATGCAAGAGAACTGGTACGATTGATGTCTCATGCTGGTCTTGGGGCATGCGGTTTCGCGGTCGTAGACAATATCATTCAATATTGACGATGCCTACCTCTGCTGCCACGTCTGCTTCTTCTGCCGGCTCGAGTTTGGTTAGTAATTCTCTTATGCGTATATTACGCATTGATTAGGAGAAGCTGGGGATAGTTGATACGCACATTACCATATGTTATAGAAATTGTCCTATAACAACCGCGATTTGTAGTCTTATAGTTCTATATCACTGAAGAAAAAGAGAAAAAAAAACAAAAGTCCTATGTCATTTTTAAAATAATAAAATCAATATCTTTGTAATAAGAAAATCATATATTATGGCTCAAATAAATATTTAATTTTATTTATTTTATTTTTATTCATAATAAAATATTTGTTTTCTGTAAATTGAATAAAGCATTTTGATTTTCGATCATTGATCTGATTTTGATCATTTCAAAAATCAGTTCTTTTCATTGTTTTTATCTTATTTTATTTTATTTTCATTCTTATTCTATTATGTTTTCTAATTGAATTGATTCTCTATTTTCTCTGATGATTTTTGCAAATAATTTTATTGAACATGATATCTTGTTTATTTTATTATAATTTTCTTTTGTAATTAAGGCACAGTTTTCATACGAACATTAAAAAAAAAAAAAAAGAAAAAAACGAACAACGAACGTTATATCCATCTTTTAATATATCATAGCATGTTGTAAAATATGCTGTAAATGTTATGTTGTAAAATAAAAAAAATAAATAGATATAATTCATGTAACAGCTTCAATGCCTTACAAAATGCAATGTTATAATGCAAATGTTAAAAAATGGAAATTATGTTTTTCAATGATCGTATGATCCTAAACTAAAATCCTAAATTAAAATAAATATTGAAATATTGATATTATTTCTTGCTGATTAAATTGATTTGAATGATAGTCTACTATGTTTTGTTTCTTGAAGTTTTGTAATGAAATTTTTGAATGACAATAATAAATTTATTAAATTGTTATAATTGATATTGTTATTATTATATATATATGAAAAGAGGCTGATTATAATTATAAATCATGTAATTTTATCATATGTAATAATTTGTGAAAATTGCTAAATAATTAATATTTTTAATGTATCAATTATCCCTAAATTCTTAACGGAAGATTTTTTGCATATTTGTATATTTTTTATTTCCAATATAGATAATGATTCTATATAATTTATAATCATTTACATCTATCTTGTAATGAGAATGAAAGAATGCATGATTCTTTAATAGAGTGTATGACTCATTATGTAATCTAATTCTTAATTTTTCTAATATAATTGTTACATATATTTGATTTTATATATATTTTTCTAAAATTATATGAGATTTTAAAATATATTGTCTTATTAAATCTTTTAATACCTTAATGTAATATTATTTTATGTATTTTTATGTGTTAAAAAAGTCAAAAATGCATTTTTTTTTTAATTTTCTATATTCATAAGTGGTGCTGCAATTAGAAATTAAAATATATAAATATGAAATTTTTTTACATGAATTAGAGTTTTATCTCTGTACCTGCGATAATAATGCAATACAATGTAAATATAATATAAATATAATTTTGTAATTAAATACATTATGAAATTTTTTTTCTCTTGAAGGAATTGTGTATCAGTTAATAAATTCTGATTGAAAAATTTTTAATTCGTATAAATAAAATTATTGCAATATTCAACATTAAAGAATGAATTTTGAAATATTATGTTTGTGTATATTTTCAAAATTATATATTTCTAGTTTTTTTCTAATATTTTATTTATATAATATGTTAATTGATTATAAGAAAATGTGAATGATTTTTTCAAAATTTTATTTACAATTTATTATAAAGTAATTTATACATTAATAATTTTTACAATATTTTTTTAGTAATTTATACAATAATTTTTACTCATTATAAAAAAGATAGGTTAAAATATATTTTAATGATTAAATTTTAAATTTTATTAGTTTTTTAATTTGATATTAATTATTACATTTATTTACATCTAATTTTTCTAAACGATTAGAGAGAAACTAAATTTGAATAGAAACATTTCCACGATTTTTTTTATGAATTATCAGTTAGTTAAAATATTCAAATTATTTAAATTAATTATTGTTTGGATTAAAGATAGTAAATTTTAAGATTTTGATTTTGCTTTTTTATTGTGTTATTATTGTCATATTAATGAAAATAAAATAATTTTTTTGTTACAAAATGAAATCATTATATATCTATATATTAGAAATTAAAATTATATTTTTTTAAATTTTATGTAAAAAAAAAAAACGAGAAGAAAAATATAACAATAAAATAAAACATAACAACAGAAATACTTTATTTACTTAAATATTACTTAAATATGTTATTGTAAATAACAATTTATAATATATAATAATAATATATTAATAATATATAATGTATA